>NW_008602386.1:58113-64097 GCF_000691845.1 Merops nubicus | reverse complement strand
TGGCTCATGTTGAGCTTCTCATCCATCTGAAACCCATGGTATTTTGATCAAGAATAAACCAGCACATATCAAACATGTTTTGTTTACATGTTTGTACTATGCTGAATGGTTATGCTGAATGAATATGGTTACATCAGCTTGCAATGCACACATGCCATGACAAGATACTGTAATTTCAATACTGATTTTTAAAAGGAAATACTGGTGAGTTTGTGGCAAAAGTCTAAGACAACCAAACCAGATTTCTAGATTTACACTTTTTGCCTGAACAGCTGTTTGCTACCTACATAGAGCACCTGGTAATAAATACTAACTCTAACCACTTAAATAAGTTGTACTTTATTCACTGTACTTGAACAACTGATAATTTGTTACAATAGTACTTTAATTTGTTGGGAGATTTAAAAAGCCCTCAAAAAGGATAACTCTCTTAAGAAGCAATATATCCTTTCTACAAGACTTCCAGGTAAGCAGGCAATAACAATTATCACTGCCATACTGTACTTTAAATAGAGCAGTGTGCAAAATAAAGATTGAATTCCACAAACACCCCCCGACCCCCACCTTAGCCCATTGCATTTCACAACAGATTATTTCAGTACAAGAAAACAGAAATACATCCAAAGTTTAGAGGAAAGAGAACAGATATTTAGCACTCTGAACAAACCAGGGGTTGAGAAAAAACAAGAGTGAAGAGCAAAATCATACAAAATAAGAACATTAGCATTTATGCAGAGTGGAAAAAAGTTTCATCTCAAAAGGTCTCTGAAATATCCATATTTATACTTTGTCTGCTTTGGAGGTCTTGCTCATTGCTGGGAAGCCACCTTGCATTCAAGAAGAACAGAAGTACGTTTCCTACTAAACTTATCCTAAAAATTTCTATTTTAAATTTTTAAAAAATATTCCTTCTGGAATCAAGTTCTAATCCTATCTTTGATCAGCTGACTTTTTTTTCTTACACATAGGTAAAGGATAAAATGGAAAAAATCAAATACAGAACAATTCTCTGCTTTCCTGCTGCCACCCATCTTAGGGCCACAAAGATGATGAAGGGATTGGAGCATCTCTCCTATGTGGAAGGGCTGAGACATCTGAGTCTGTTCAGCCTGGAGAAGAGAAGGCTCAGGGGGATCTCAGCTCTTCTCAGTGGTGCCCAGTGGCAGGACTAGAGGCAACGGGCACAAACTGAAACACAGGAGGTTCTGCCTGAACATCAGGAAGGACTTTTTTATTATGAGGGTGGCTGGGCACTGGAACAGGTTGTCCAGGATGTGGTGGAGTCTCCCGCCTTGGAGATATTCAAAAGCCATCAGAATGTGGTCCTGGGCAACTGATTCTAGGTGGCCCTGCTTGGAGGGGTGGAGGAAGGGGGGTAATGTCGAACCAGATGACCTCCAAAGGTCCCTTTCGACCTCAACTATTCTCTGAATCTGTGAGATGTTCAGGACACGGTTTAGTGATCATGGTAGTGTTGGGTGATGGTTGGACTTGATGATCTTAGATGTCTTTTTCAACCTTAATGATTCTATGATCCCTAGAATTAAGCCTATTGTTGTTTTGGATAAAGAAATAAAGTTGCAAAGCCAAATACAAATCACAAGGATCCTAAGAATTTTTAATCACCATGCTTAAGATGAAACACATTTACCCTGTGTTGTTTCTTTCAACCAAGTAACTGTTTAAATACCTTTTTTAGAGAATGGACCTTTTATAAAATAATCCCTTGAACTCAATGCAAAAATCTTTCTGAGAGGAATTTCAAAGGCTCTTTAATATTTTTTTTTTTTTTAGCAAGTTCAGTAAATGTATCTACTTTGTCTTTATGTAAGATAGACGTCAAAATGTGTTTCCCTTCCAGCATCACAAACATGTCTTCATTCCATAAGAAACTAGAGCCTTTATTATAATAGGAACACTCAAAATGGCTTGGCAGTGCAACTTACCCTGTGAAGAGGATGGTTCCCATCCAAGGTCAGCATTGCAGAGAAGAAAGTGAAGAGACTGTGTACATATTTCCTCAGGTTATGCAAAAGAAAAAAAGCAATTCATGTTGTATACTGCATGATTCATTAAATGTGTCTTTAGAGTACCTTTGAAAGGAAAGAGATGAGCAAAGACTTTGTTTTGATCACTGGGGAATCTTAACATTAAAAATGCATCACTGTGTACAGTACTTAACAGTTTGAAAACTTCAGCTGCAACCCAGCTTTGGATGTAGATACATGAATCCTGACAACATCATGAAAAAGGTAAGCAAATCTCTTGTTGGCTATAGCCCATAATAATACATATCATTAGCTAAAGAAGTAAAATCCATAAATATTGAAACAACCTGTGATTTCAAGAAGAATTTCACCTGTGGAAAATGATATTACAATATGGCCATAAGGCAGACTATCAGAGCAGTTCTGACTCACATTTTTTGTAGATGGAGAGACAAAACATCCAGTTGACCTGTGTGATCCTTTAATTCATGTACTAGCTTGGGCAGGATACAGAAGTGATGAATTTTACAAAGGAATTTGAATCAAAAGAAAGTCTGATTTCCACATAAATTCTAAATGTAGCAGTTCATTTGGAAGTTGGACTTTTTTTATTCTGCTATGATTTTAATGAATTTTTGTTCTAGGTTTTACCACTGGTATTCCCATCTTTCTAAATCCTGAGTGTTTTTCTGGCCTCCAGATTCAGAAAATGCTTCAAAGACAATGCTTCAAAGCACACTGACACAAGCCATTTTAAAAACTTCATAAGAAATTAATTTCTCTGTATTCTCTACATTCTGTATTGAAAAGCATCATTGTCTTGTATTTTTTTGTGCAGTGAGCTTTAAAAAAAATAACCATGATGGTATGCAAGAGCGGTCTGACATCTCTTGAAGTTGTTGATTAAATAATGTCAGTACAGAAGGAACCAGAAGCAGCTGAAGAGTTTGTTCTGGCACAAACATTGAGATGTCATCCATGAAGGATGGAGTTCAGTTGTTGAAGAGGAACCATTGGAGCAAGTAAAATGATGACATGGCATCAGAGCTGAAGCAGCTTCAGATGGGATAATCCAAAAGGATAATACATATGCTGAAGCAGGAACAATTGTCAATAGGAACAGCTTCTCTGGTTATCTGGATGCCAGTTCTATAGCATGTGTTTGCTTGTGTGCAGTGTCAATGGGGACAGTCACCTGATGGTTAGGCAGCTTGTTTGGGAAGTTCAGCACTACCTGTTTTAATCATTTGTTAGGAGAAAGACATGAGATGCTGCAGGCAATATGAACTGAATGAAAAACAAAATAATCAACAATCATGTCAAATGAATCATATTTTCAGATTTCTTTTGCAATTTGGGTTGCCAAATACTGACCTGGTTAACATAAATCAGCTACTGTCTATGACCACACCCTCTTTTCTCACAGAGGTATATGCATAAATATCCACATTTTCCAGATTCCCATTGAAGTAAAAAAAAAAAAAATTACAAATAACATCAGTAGAGAAGCTGATAAATGACAGATCTCCGTGCTTAACAAGGTGTGGATTACTTTTCTAAACTAAAAGACAGGCTAGAAATGTAAATTGAAAAGAATCCAGTTTATCACTGGCATCACTTCTACCTCCCTCTATGGTCTTTCTTCCCCATACCTCACCCCCTGGTTTGTTTTCATAGTAGCTCATTTCCATGTGTGGTTTTTTGATTGTTTTCCTTTCCTTATCTTTCTTTGACTCTTTGATATCTTTTGACTGCCCAATATAAGTTACACCACATAAACTTAACGCATCCCCTCTCTACCATTTGAAAGCAATTTTATTGCCATATGATTGTGAAGTGCAAAACTTTGACTTAGTCCTGCTCCATTGTAAACAGGTTTGTTGACCCTGTTTTCTTGCAGAGCTGGAGCCAAAGATTTGCTTTCTGAAGCAATCTTAAGAACAAGCACCCCTATGCGATGAGTATTTGTATTTCTTGCTCTACATGTGTTGTACTTTTGGTACTCTGCAGAAACAGTGTAGCAGAAATATTACTCACCTCATCTAAGAAATCTTATCTTTGTGAATTTGAAGGTTAGAATTTCTGACAAGTAATAATAATAAAAAAAAGTTATAGCTTCCAAAAATTATACCCCTACAATTAAAACATATATAGCAGGAAGATGCTGGACATGATCTCATTCTTCATTTTTACAGCTGTACAAAATGGGTAAGAATTTCAATCAAAGTGCAAACAGCAAAGGTGGGGAGCAAGCAACAGGGAGACAACAGAGACTTTCTTATTGCAATGAAAGCAATAAAGAGAAAAAAAAAATAAAAGAGAAAAATAAAATTTTATATAATCTTTTTTCTGACAACTCAGAAAGACTAACTTTACTCCAAATCTGAAAATTTCTTTCTTAGAGCCACCGAGAATACCGATTAGGATGAAAGAAAATGTTTTATAATGTTGATTTGTGGACTTCGATTTAAAAAAAGAATAATCCTCCAATTGCTCAAACAACATATAGGAGGACTTTCATTTAACTTCTCCTGAAAACATGAATCATGCGTTGTTAATTCAGACAGAGAATGAGATATACAATATTAGATCAAAATAAACTTTTCTAAAGAGCTTCTCCACAGATGCCAGTTAGGAGTCATAATGGAAGCTGAATGACAACCTCAGCTACAGAACTGAGAAACATAAACAAAATTCAGTAAACTGTAACACCTTTAGCTTGGCAATACTGCAGTAATTGAGTCAGATGCTTTGTTTTTCTAAAACAAGCTGTAACTAGTCAAAGAGCAAACAAATATCTGCATACCATATGCCAGTCATTTAATTTGTTATAGTTGTAGAATACCTCATCAGGAAAATGAATACATAAATAATGAAAACATTAGTTGTCATTGAGGGATTTGAAATAGGCAGTCTGTAAAAATATTCCATCTGATAGTTTAGAGGCAAAAGTGAACAAGTAAGGTAAAGACACTGCAGAGATTGTGGGAAAAAAGCAAACTAGCGGGGGGAAAGAAAAAAATTGAAAGATTGACAAGATATATAAATGGATAATAAAAAAAACAACGCACATTTATGATTTTATTTGTATGGGTGTTCAGAGATATACTGAGACATTTTTTTCTGTGGTAGAATGAAGAACTGGGATTGGTAGGACAATGTGCAGCCAGTAAGCAGCAGTAATTCAAATAACATAAGTTTGTTGTTCTGTAGGCGAAACATTAGATGTTACTTTATGTACTCTGCTTTACATGACCTCTAAAAGAACTATGATAGCTCAGAGATATATAAAACCTAAAGAAACCAAACACCTGACAGAATAGAGAGGAGAGGAATGTGTCTTCACAGTGGGGAGTAGTGGGGGACCAGCTTGAGGAGTGGAAAGGTGCAATCACTGGTGCTCCAAAGTGATGGACTGGTCACTTTCCATACAAAAAGAACCAAACAAGAAGAACCTAAGGACTTGAATGAAACTAAACAAAACCAGATACCTACTCCAATAAATTTGGATAGCCTAAACTTCTGAACTTTAGGAACTAGTCCGCACGCTTAATGAACTTATACATAGTAACTTCTCCTCCCAGGGGAGACACAAAATTAAGTTAATGAGACATACGACGTCTGATGTGAAGGGGGGTACATGTCAAGGGGGATATGTAGGAAGGAGACCAGGCAGTCTGTACACTCTGAGTACCTCAGACAGTGGGGAAAGGAGGAGGGAAATTTGCAGCCAGGAAATTAGGATAAAAATGGGGCTGCGTCCCCCAGCAAAACTGAGAGACCCCACCGGGATAAGCCTGTGGACTTTCCCTTTATTTGAATTAAGTAATTTTTTTACAGGACTTCTCTGTCTCCTTTATGAACATCGACTTCTGACAACAGCATTGTCTGTACACACCTAAATTTTCAGTTGTCACACTACACTAGGAATGTAACAGCTCTTTTGGGGAAAGAACCATTTAATATTGCAGTCAAACAAATATTTCTCCCCCACAC
>NW_008602386.1:3956-58083 GCF_000691845.1 Merops nubicus | reverse complement strand
TTTCCCCCCCCCCCCCCAATTAAAGCTGTGTTCATGATCACTTTACACAACTATTGGTAAGAATTAAAAATAATAAAATGAAGTTTCTGATTTAAAATGGCAATTTGTCCCCAGCTGGGATTAATTTAGGACCCAGAACAGCAGACAAGTTGCAGAACACTTAAAATATCCAAAACGTATAGGCAGTTCAAAGGAGGGTCACACTATTACAGGAGAATATTTTTCCCCCCACAATATAATAGATATTAGCAGCACTTCACAGAATACAAAAGATGAACGAAGTCCTCACTAGACAGTACTCAAGGTTCGGATCCTGCAGTCCTTTTTCATAGGAATAATCCCATTGGATTCAATCATTCAATTTTCATTCATGCAAAACCCTTGGATTGGTAGCACTCTTTTCACTTGGCTTTGGAGGGAGGTTTTCCCACAGCTCAGCCTCAAAACCGTACATAGAATTGAGAATTAAACCATTTGCATGAGAAAAGGTATGCAGTTCAACCTTCAAATGACCTTTTAATAGTTTCAATGGGTCTGAGGACGAACACAACACAAGAGTAAACTATAAGTACCATTTAGAGATAACTCTCACAAGGCTAAGTACTTAAGTTCTAAGTCTGCAGACAGTTGACATACATAAGTACAGCAAAATATTTGTCATCTAAATGGCATAGTGAACAACAAAAATTTAAGATACTATTTCATGGCAGTAACAACTGGAACCTTTGACATTACTTTTGCTAATATCTTGGCTTCAGGAAAGTAAGAAGCTAACGGGGGAAAAGTCATACACTTCTAAACTTAGAGGTGAAACAATTATTAAATATTTCAGAGTCTGTCATATTAACAAACATTTTTGTTCCTGTTTTCTTTTTTAACCTACAATTTAAATCCTCAACTGAAATCTGCTGTTTAGTTCAATTAAGACTTCAGTTTGCTCAGATTATGTAATTTATTCAGTTGCCTTTCCTATTACAGCTAGGTTATCTTTATCTATCATGATATCTACAAATCTAACTTCTGGGAATTATAGCAAACAGCCTTTTCAGGAGAAATGAAATACTCTCAATCGTTTCTTGGACTAATATCCTTTTCCCGAGTAGGGTCCCAAGCACAAGGTAACAGCTTCGTCTTCATTCTTATTCATTGACCCACTTGTACTCTTGCTCTAAGTCACTAGTTCACTGAAAGGTTAAGTACTCCATGAAAAGTGAAATAGCTACAGCAGAAAGGAACAAGAGCATCCCTGACCCAGGTCAGCTTACAGTTACTTTGGGAGATGTAAATTGAACTCTCTTCAGGCAGGGAAAGGAATCAAGCCCTGTTTCTCAAACCTGTGTTGGCTTGGTAAAACAAGAAGTCCAGATCTTGGAAAGTGGGAGAGAAGAAGGGATGCTTTGCTACCTTCCCAACAGATCACACCTGTTCTGTGTAACATGTTTATGCAATGCTTCCTTTTGGATCATGGCTATTGAACTTTTTCCACTGAAATAAAAAGACATGAACTCTTGCTTCATTTTTGGATTAACTACCTTAGAAACTGCATTTTGGTACAAAGTTTGGGCAGAAGAGTATTTCTTCTCTACCATCACTGCATAAGCAGTCTGTGATAATCTTGAAAACTGTAAACCGGTTTATTAAAAAAAAAATATATTGTTTTTATTTTTTTAAGGGGCTGTTAATTTCAAAGCTGTAAAACCTAATAAAGGATAAGCAACTTCAAAGTCAGGGTCTGTGTCCAGTTTCTATCTTAGGTTTAAGTTTAGATCACCTGATTTGTACAGTTGATAGGCTGCACAAAGGTGAGCATGTACAGGCTTTGGCTGAGTTTGGGGGATGAAGCTGATGTCTTGCAGCTCCCAGTGCACATGTCAAAGAGCACGATTTCTTGTAGTGCAGACACTTGGAGCACATGCACTGTCAGATGAAGTGTGCTGCTATATTTTAGTCCGTGCTTTATAGAGACATGTGGCTGATACCAGCAGACAAGTTGCTACATGCCTTTTCTTCAAGTGATCTGAAGTGCCAGCACACAATCAGAAAAGCAGGAGGTTTGAATTCAAGCTGTTTTGAAAATGCTCTGGGTTTACCTCATTCAAACACTGGCTACTAAAGCGATGCAATGCTGTTGCATGATCACAGAGTGCATATGCTTCAGCAAATGCTCAGGTGGTTAGATGCCAGGGTATCTAAATTCCCTTGTGGTCTTCTGCCCCACCGAGAAACTCTCAGTAAAAACTAAGATGAGTAAAAGCCCAGTTGGTGATAGAAGTAATTCATGTTTGTGCAGGATATGGTTAACTATTTCTTACTCATAGAAAATCAAGAAGCCATAATTCTTACTATTAGCCTAAGCTGCTGAGGAGTTCAGGCACAATGCTATGGGAAATGTTACTCTGTCACCTTTGCCCCTAAGTATCACATGCTAGGAGCTGGAGAATACAGCAATTTGAATTTATTTTTTTTTTTTTTCTTCCCCATGACATGAGGCAAGGTTTCTTCCTTAGCAGTGCAAATTAGACATGTAGAAAAGGAAATAATTTCAAGTGGAAAAATAAGTGTTTTTGAAGACCTTCCCGGTGGCTTAGCCTGCAGAACTGAATATGGTATGACATTTGTATTTCAAGTGTTCTGAAAAACCTTAGGAAAAAGCTGTTTGCAAGCTTAAAACATAACTATGATGACCCAAAAGCTGTTGTGCTTGACCCAGTCAGAACTAGATTATCCAGCACCAGCAGACTACCTCAAAAAATTTGATTGTAACTTTGATATTGGGATAGGGAGCAATCACCCTAATTTAAAAAAAAGAATACAGAAATATTTGGCATTGTATCACAATAATATGATATTTTTCTCCCATCTTTTGTTACTGCCTTTTAAATAATTTCATTCTTTGTTTCAATGTCTCTCTTCCTTTTGAATTATTATACTATTTTCTTAAAGTATCCCAAATGTTTGTGGCTGAGCCTGTAGAACAGAAGAGTAAATCTTTGACCAGAATTTAAAATCACACTAGTATTTAGATGGAGTTCTCTTTAATGTTCTTCTTGAGGCTTTCCATTTAATCTTATTCTAGGTTCCTAAATTCAGTTTTAAATTGTAATGATCTTTCATAATGATAAGCTGGGGGAATCCATCCTTCTCTACATATAGTAGCTTTTATCATCAGTCAGATCTAAGCAGTAAAAAATTTTCCTTAGATAAAGCTGAACACATTTTTGAAGCATAAAACCTGAACCAAAAATAATAATGGCAATGACTTTTGATGATGAAATATAGTCCTAAATGGCCACTGCTCAATTCAAAACAGAAATCTAACACATGGCCACCTGAAGCATTTTCTTGCTCCATTTTTCTCCTGCTATAATTCAGAGCACAATACTCATACTCAAACATTAAAAACTTAACACAGAAAGAATTTAATTTATAACTCCCAAATATTGTTATTTAACATTCTTTTCTGTTTGTTTCGTCCTAGTTCATAACACTACTTTTGAATGCCGTTTTATATTTTCAGTGTGTTTGTTTTTCCCTTTGCAATAGAACACTCTGAAGTTCAATTTCAATGGAACAGATCATAATGAATATCTATAATTTATATGACTGTAACAATGAAGGAGAAAAATATTTCATAGTATATATAAACCAATGCACTTTTTCTATTCCTGATTTTCCTCTTAAAAATCTTAATATTTCTTAATTTATTTTAACAGGAAATGACTCTGTTCAACTATTATTTTGCTGAATCCTGGTAGGGAGCAACAAATTTGAACCAATAACACACATTTAAACTGATAGTATTGAAACAAAGAACTATTAAGAAAAAAAAAAGGCCCCACACAGAGTCCACAAAAAATATTTTAAAAGATAGAGATTTCAGAGCCCAATGTTAAGCAACCTGAAGGAAGCATCTCTGTGTATGTACGATCCCCTGGTGTGCTGAATTCACTTGAAGTGCTTAGGTGAGAAATTTACTTGCATGCAAAAGTACCTGGCACTTCAAGCTGTATCAGTACAATATCCCTTGCAGTCCTACTCCTCAGACAATGTCTAGTAAACTTATCTTATAAGGTTGCACCTTTTATTTTCATTCACTATCCTCAAGCTGATAACATGACAACACTGTGGGGCAGGGGGGAGGTGTCATGGATGGCAGGTGGCAAACCAGGAGTTATGTAGTAGTGTGGATGCAAGGAGGTCACTAAAATTAATTGATATATTAGATTAGATCTGTGCATTTGAGGTTTACTTTTGCAGTACATGTTGTCCCTGATCAATCACCTTTTTAAATAATTGCTGCTGAAGGAAAACTTAGAATAAAATTTTCATGAACATTTTGTGTTTGAAAATACTCCAGTATCCCTGTTTGCTTGGAGAGGAAAAAGATGTTTGGGGACAAAAATAAACAAAGTTACTTCAGTTAAAACTTTAGCAAATCATTGTAGAACACTTTATTAGCATTTATTCAACTAGAAAGGGAAGTCTAATTTCCATACAAAAGTCTTTCAGATGAAATAAATCATGAAAGTCAACATTTAAAAGGATGATGCATACTTTTTTAAAATTAAAGGAGCATTGTGTAATCAAAGCTGAATTCCTGCTTTTAGTCAAAGGAAGGTTTCAGTTGTTTAATACCCACTTAATTCTACATTTGTGTGATTATTATTTCAAAGTTATCTTCTACATGAGAAAAATAGTTGGATGTTATCATTAAAATCTTTGTATACAAATAATGTTTTAGAAAAATGAAAAAGTCAAATCAATTTACTGCATTTTTCACTTAGATATCTATTTAAAAAAATCCCATTGTAAATTATTACTGCACTACAAAATATTTGTCAGAAAACTAGAGTATCTACAGCTACAGATCCCATCATCACATAAAAAGACTACACAATTTCATAAACTCATCATTTGTCCATTTGTTTTCAACAAAACAGCCTTTCTGGATGTCTTACATTGATAAAAATAATTTACACAGCAAGGAGAAAGGTGTGGGGCTATTTTTTTTGTAGCTTTTTTTTAATTCTATGAATTTTACCTCTCTTTTACTCCTGGGTGACATATGATAATTACCTAGCAGTGAATGCTCATAAATAATGAAAAATATGTAATGCAAAACCCAGTATGTACAAAATGTTGAAATGTCGACAGAGCTAAGCAAAACGAAACCCTTTCAAAGCATCAAATGAAAGTTTACTATTGATATCTTAGATTTTGTTGTATAAAGGTACATTACATGTGTTTTTGTTTTTAATTTACTACATAACATATTTACTAATACAAGATTTATAAAAAAAACATCGTTTAGCCCATAGAGTTCTCTATTTGATTAAAGAAGAATCCACCATTCTAAAAATAGAATTTGCTTTCTTATCTCTCTGTGTGTGTATAACACCTGCTTACTCCCTTTCTGTGGCACATATCTGGAAAAACAAAGCTGAATTTTCTATGAGTGGACTGAAAAAAAAATAATCCAAACTGGATCACGAATGCTTTACTGCAAGTAGTTAACTAAAACTAGCTGGTAAATAGACCTTTATATTTGGCTTAGGTGTTACAGGATATATTTATTCTCTGATGCCTGAAAGGAGGAGATCCACACAGAAAGCTATTGCAACAAGATAAACCAAAATATGGTGAGCAAAATTAGAAATACTCATTATTGAACATCTAGATTGAAGTATAGCTGCACAGCTAGTATTGCACAACTGCTCTAGGACCCTTACATATTAAGTTTCTACACTTTTGTTCACCAAGCCAGGTCACTGTTCAGAGGCTGTCAATTAAATTATAAATCTGTTAAACTCCCATCTATGGATTTTAACCAAAGTGCTTTCTAATGCCACTTCAGCCTTTCCTGCATGATAGAGCCTTATGGGCTTTTACTACAGAATTCCATTGGCTACGATATCAGATTCACGTTTTTGTCCAACCCTTCAGTACCTTCCCTTATACCTTATACTCTTTACTGTTTATAGAGACAAGAGAGAAAAGCAAAAATGCTATCAAAAGCCCAGTCCTGAGAAAGGTCCTGTTTGTAAACAAGAACCTCCCTCCCCAGTGATGTGAATGCTAACACATGATAAGGAAGTCCTAAGCTTGTGCCTCAGGGTTAATTTAAGTCTGGCCTCAGTTTGACTCTCATATCATTATAGATTTCTTAACAAATACGGTGTAGGAAACATAAGAAGAGCAGCTGCTCAGGAAATAATATTGAACGGCTTTATTCCATCTCTCTCACCAATGCTGACATTGATTTCTTGATCCATAAAGCTAGTCCAATTATTTCCAAATATACATCATTAACTCAACACCCTACAAAGAATATAAATATAATGAAGAATTATTTATATTTTCCCCTGAACAATTCTTGACAAGTTACCTTTCTTTCTCACCTGATGAAAAGCTTCTGGCAGCTCTGTGTCTTAAAGACTACCGTTTTCCTGAGTTACTTCTCATGTGGTTGTCAGGATTGACCCTTGCTATCCCATTAAATATAATTAGTCAATACTGAGCTGTAGCAGTTATATGTTATCTGCTTTTCAACCCTTTGCATGCCTGAAATTGTCTGAGGTTCACCCATAAGATAATGACATAGAAAATGCCAAACTGAATATCTTCCTCACACTAACACTGCCTTAGAAATGTTATGGAATGCAAGTCAATTGAAATGTGATTCAAAAACCAATGCTTATCTGGAAGGTTTGGAAAAAAAGAGACACCTTATACCCAAAGCTTCCTCCTCAAAGAGTTTGAAGCCTATGCTCAAGCATGTCTTCTGTTACAACATATTTATTTTACCATACTGCAGTTTCATGTGAAATGAGCAAGTAGTGCATCATTAGGACTAGAACACCAAGAGCTCGCTCCTATCTCAGGTGACAGTGAAACTGGACTGTTGTCCCCAAAAAACTGTTTCATGGGTAAACTAAAGCTGAAGTACACAGTAAGAAGTGGGATAGCACAAAGGCTAGTATTGGAGGACCTCTTCCTTCCAGGTTAGTCATTAATTCAAATTCTCTGAACATGAGAGCGAGTTTGAATTCCCTCAAGAGGAAAAAAAGCTTGTCTTCAGAAATCCAGCTCTAGTTTCTAGGCAGATATATAAAAAGAGTAAACGAAAACAGCAAGTCTGCTAATTCTGACACCACGTTAAGTGCATAGACAGATTTTTTCAGAAGTTCTTTGACACCAGCTTTTGAGCTTTAAGCATATTAGTGATTTTTGAGCAATACACAAGTCTGGCACTGAGATGTTTTAATTGCATCAAGTCTCTTAGATAAGCAGCTCAAGAACTTTAGCAGTTTTAATGGTGTGACAGCTAAGAAAGAACCTGCAGCTTTATATATGGACATACATAAAGTACATAGACACACACTAAAAACCCTCAAGGCTTTATTTAGTACAAGCTTCATTCCTTCTATGTCCAATTTCTGGTCTGTGGAAAGGATGTCAACTTATTTAAGTTGCAAGTACACATGTTAAGGCATAGTGTACTGTCTGCAACTATTCTTCCAGGAGCAGAATAGCAGCAATATGGGTGAGGTTCAAATTTTAAGTGCCTCTTACAAAGACTGAAAACATGTATAGTGCTCAGTGAGTTAAAATTCTATTTGAGTAGTGAATCAGAATCACTTACACAACAGCACAGTACCAAAGGGAGAAAAAGAAGGGGAGAAGGGAGAATGAGGAGTAAAATATGCAGTAATCCTTATACTTGAGAAAACGGATTTTTTTTTTGACTGTGTGTAATGAAGTCTTAGTTGGCAACTGCTCAGCTAGACAGCTGCTTCCAAATTCCTTGAGTCCTAGTGGTGAAGGAGACTTCATCCCTACTTCTATTGCTACTTCCATTGAGTGAGGTGCCCATCACCTACCTTCTGTAGCTCTTTTGCCTGGCTGTTCCAAATTCTTCCACTGTCTAGATAATCACAGTACTTTAACTTCCAGAAATAAATGAGGAAGAGAAGCATCTGATTTAGTAAGAAACAAATACAAGAATGAAAAGAAGCTTTAATATCTCAGAAAAAGAAAAAAAATAACCAGACTTATTTCAGCCCATAACATCTGTGCTCCCAAGGTGCAATTCACTGGTGACTAGCAAACCCAGAAATTATTAGCAAACCTAGAAAATCCAGAAAATTTACTTGATACTGAGTAATTATGATATGCCTCCTGTGTTTTGTGGAGCAGAAATCTTTGTAAGTAAAACCAGAAACGCCCCAAAGCATAATAAAAATATGCAGGCATATGTATTTCAAGATTGCTTGCTGGTCTCCTCTGTCCATCATCCCTCCTTTTTCATCACGTATAAGCAGAACTCATCTCCCCTTTAGGGACCGTATCACTCCCTAGGAGATATTACTTAACTCTAAGATGTCTGTCACTGGACTTGTATCAGATAAATAAAGACTTAATTGGCTTCACAGAGCTCCTTGAAAAGAAACAGGCCCTTCCATATCAAAAAAAAGGATTAGTAATCTTTGAACTATTTTAAAGATGTGGTTAACAACTGATTAAATCTTCTTAATTTTGTTAGAAATTTTAACAAGACTAATTCTGAAACAATTTTAGATTGTTAGAGATAGAGATTCTAATGACAAAATTACATGTGTTTTCCCTCCTTTTTTTTCATTGTTGCTTTTCAATAAATAGTTCTGATTTTTCAGTCTGATCTGAAAAATCCAGAATGAGATATATTCAACAACTGAATGAAAAGCAAATGAGATTCCAGATTGAATGTTTTGCTGAAATCAATGAAAACCACACCAATCATTTAATCTTTCAGGATCACTTAGTTTGTGCCATTAGCAGTCCTTAAAAGAATGGATTTTGTGTAGCACATTCACTGTGATCCATATAATGGAAGAATAGGGATAGAAAATAGCTATTTAAGAATGCATTAAACTGATTGCAGCCAAGTTCCTTGATCTTTTAGGCACAGGACTGCAATTATATTTAAAAAAAAAATTAGTTAATTAATACACTGGTAGCTTAAATTATGCCATTCCATAAAGGAGTTAAGACCTCATCGAAGGCAGATGAGGGTTTTAGTTTTTAAGGTGAACATCTTAATTTCTGGAAGAAATAGTAAAAGCTTAAACACTGAGATGAACACTTTGAGAAAGGTTGAGGACTGACCCATGTGTGCCAGCCTTGCTGCAGGAAGAAGTGGCAAGGAGCGTATCACTAGTACTGACAAGTTTTATTTAGAGTGGTAGTGAATGAACAACACTTATTTTAGCTCTTGGGCAGTGGAAACCAAGTATTGTGCTGAGATCAAGCTACCAGAACTTACATCACTTCATGGTAGTTGATTTGAATTCCACTCTCATCAAGAACAGATTAGAGCAATGGTGTTGTCAGGGTGTCCCAGGTACTGTCCCTGAGTGCTTCAGCTTCTCCACTGGAGCTATCAGGAGTACCTCAACAAAAGCATGGCATTTTAGTTCCAGTCACAACAGCAGTGGCTTTCCAGTCACTAGGACACTATATTCCTTGTTCATGACCAAGGGACATTTTCCTTCCCTGTGTTCTCTATGCTGAACTGGCAAGATGATGGTCTCTCATTTTTTTCTGACCTGTTTACATAGTCCTCCTTCATGTGTTGCACATAAGAACAATAGAAACACCACTTGCTCTGTGAGGTGTGTCATGTGTAGTCTTTACAAGACATGCAACAAGAAACAGTGAAAAAAAAAATATAACTGATTTAAGATCTTTGTCTTCTTTCCTGCTGTTCTAAAGAAAGCTCAGTTTCCTTTTACTAAACTGACTCCAAATTAAAGCTATTTTCTTTAAGTTTCTCACCCCTTGATTGATTTTTTTTTTCTGCTTCACAGAGAATACAGAATGAGAAGGGATCTCCTGCATCACTATACTAAGCTGCTAAAAAACCCCAAATCTTAATACAGAAAGAGAAGCTTGGCCTAAAGGAAGGATGGAAATACAGAAATATTCAGGAACTAAAATGTGTTGGAAGGAGATCTGACATAATATTCAGCCATGCAATGCTTGCATACTTAGGCAGATTCTGGGATACCAGAGAAGCTATCTCTATTTTAATAGATATGAATAAAGGTTACACTGCAAAAATGAAGGAATACAGGTGCTGTTCAACCTTAGGACCCAGAGGGACACTGGAAAGATTAATATATCACAAAATAAAAAGGTGATTTATTAGTTTTCCTATAGCAATTTTAAGTTACTAGTAGTATTATCAAGACCTTTATGTATTAATTTGGCCTATTATATACAATAATGTGTCATTGTAACTAGACTAATAATTTCAACTATTAACTGTTAAATTTTTAATTGGACTAAAAATAAATTCCTGGCTTCACATATATGCTGTGTTACTTCTCTAACCGTTCTTTGAATGCAACACATTGATTGGAGAATTACAGCAACACCTGTCTTGGTGCAAGGTAACCCCCTCATACTTTCCTGCTTCCTTCGATTAGCTGACATTTGTCAAAAAAAAAAAAAACTCCTTTCTGCTGTGATTCAACAGTCACCAGTACTCGAGGTAGTCAGTACAATGCTACCTTAACCGCTGCTACTGTTACAACTGCATGACACTAGTCAAGATGACAAAAAAAAAAGGATACATTCCAAGTCTTCATACATACATCAAGGTTTGTTTGGGGGAGGAGGATTGTTTCTTTATTTTTTTTCCCCCTTAAAAATTTTAAAAAGGAGAGAAGTAAAAAGAGGGAAAAGAGTTAGCTGAATTCAACTGAAACAAAGTTGGATTTCTCAAAGTTGGTATTTCATTCATCTCCAGTTTGAAACTAACACATTCAGTCAGATTGCTGCTCATCAATACCATTATACAGCATGTACAAGAACCACAGTGTAAGATTTGTTTTCTTCTACTTGTAGACTGACTGCTTAGCAAAACAAAACCCCTTACAACAGAGTAGCATTAAATTTTAATAAGACACAGTGAATAGAATGGATAAATTATTGAACGCATATAGTCACACAGGATGCAGTGCACATTGTTAGGAAGGTGAGAAAGGGAGGTAGAGAAAAGAGAAAGTGTTTACTGTTAATAAAAGGGTTCTAGGAATGCCAGTTATGACAGGCAGAGGCATGGCCACATTTTCATCTCTGACCTAAGAAACAGAATGACATAAAGACAAAGCATAAGTTCACTCTAGAAGCTCTTCAGTCTGCAGAAAATGCAACTTTCCCAGCAGAAAAACTGAAGGAGACGTATATTATCTATGTATAGACATTTGTTTTACTAAACAGGAGGTATTTGGTCTCATTCTCCAAAGTGCCAGGTTACATGGCACTTTTAGAATAAACACAAAAAATGTCTTTCTGCATATCCACTAGAGGATGTGAAAAACACCATGAAAGAATTAGTCATTGACCTTGTACAGTCTTTATTTGGACAGGGTATTTAACAATACTGTTTCTAGCAAACAGTTCAAACTATCAAGTTTCACTTCCCTTCCCAATAGAAGAAGGGGTGATGATAAGTTTTTATTTAAATGCCTATAAAAAGTATTCATTAGAAACAGTTTACTTAAATTCCTCACAACAGAGGTTGTGGAGCATTACAGGAAGTATTCCAGAAAAAAAAAAAAAAAACACGCCAAAAAACCACACTGCTTCCATATGTAGTAATTCAGAACACCAACAAAGTGGCAACAGTTTTTTTTTATCCCATTTATGTCATTTTCCTTAACCAGATTGTCTCCCTCAACATTACTCTGTCAAGCACTTGACAGCTTTAAAGAAAGGACTGATAAAAATATTACAAGTAATTTCGTTCTTCAAGACAACGTTCCAAACAGCGCAAACATAAAAAGATAATATGCAAGGTCCCTTCAAAACCTGTTCTTCACTATCTTTAACTGCAGAACAATGTAATGTCATAACTTCACATTTAATGAAAAACTAACTTAAATTAAAAAATTATAAAGATTAAGGAAGTTCAGGATCTTGGGGAATAGATTTTGCAAGTCTTTGATAAGTGCACTGTTAACAATGATCGCTGTGCTGTAACTATTTTAAAATTAAATCATTAAAATTTAAAAAATTTGATAACAAAGTAAAATTAATAATTTTTCATTAATACAAACATGATACCTACAAATTCCAATATATCCAGGTTGTGATTCTTGCATATATTGTAGTAATGACACTTCAGCTGTGAATACCTGGAATACCTGAAGTAGTTCCCTAGAAATATTCAAATTCAAGATTTATAGTACTATAGGAGATCCATAGATGGCTTAGTTTCATTCCGTGAAACATGAATCTACTCTCTAAAGGTGACCTCAAAACAAGTTGAGTCATTTTCACCCCCAAGTCACTGAAAACACTTTGAGACAAATACTGGAGAATTTGTGCTGGAAGTGAATTTTGAACTCACAACATTCAAGGGTATCACTTGAGACTTAGCATTCTGTTTTGAAGAGAAGAAACTGAAGAGAAGTGGAAATTTCATTTGCAATTAAAACATCCAGGTTTTTCTAATGAATATATATAATACCCTTAGTAAACTACGTATTTTCAGTAAAGCACCTGGAAGCCATTCTTATAAAATGATTTTGCAAAATATATCAAATCAAGGTGGTTTTCTGCTTCTCATAGATAAATCACTAATAGTAAAATTAAATTCATTAAATGAATTATTCATCCCAGCTGTTTATACAGTTCTAGTCTAACAGTGAAGTTGTTTTAGTAGTCTTACATGTCTAAGCAGTTAAAAAAATAATCTGTATTCTCAAAAACCAGTAATATTTAAACAACTCAATTTCTTGTTGACAAAATGTCTGATCACTGAAATGCATGCACGCAGACATAGCATATGCAGGACATACTAGTAATTAACATGACTTAAAATGATGTCCAAATTTAGCTTCCAAACTTTTTGTTTCTTTAATTAGATGCATTTTGTTTGAGTAAGCTACTTATCTTCATAGCACTTGCAAAGCCCTGCGGTCACAGGTTCCTACATACGCACTCCAAACATCGCTTTGCTCTTAGGTGTGCAAAGTCAAAAGCTATACTAACATCCAAATTCCCCCTCACCCTCACTATAAACCTCTCTCTTAGTAACCATATCAACCCTTCAACTCTAAGAAAGTTTATTTGCATTCCAACACTTCAGAAATTTCTACAAAAGACAATAGCTTTTATAAAAAAATTAACTATCTCACACCTTGCTGACTGAAAATTTCTTATACCCAGCCTTTCAAGTAAGAGTGAAATGATTATTAACATTGTAAACATCATCACAACTACAAAAATTTTGTTTGGATCCAGAATTAAGTAGTGGAACTGATAGTGATCTTCCCTATTTCACAAATACTCAATCTAATTTTTAAGCAGCTAAAAATATAGATGCCTAGCTCTTTTT
The DNA here is from genome assembly GCF_000691845.1 of Merops nubicus. Classification (NCBI taxonomy): domain Eukaryota; kingdom Metazoa; phylum Chordata; class Aves; order Coraciiformes; family Meropidae; genus Merops; species Merops nubicus. The sequence continues at coordinate 44,699 of NW_008602386.1, read as the reverse complement.
GTTTAATGCTCAAGTCAGTACTGATTTTGTTTGATTTTAATGAGGACTCAAGTTTTAAAAGAAAAACATGTTTGCAAACAGATAGTCTCCCCTTAAAAAGTCTGTTAATCAGATGAACATTTCTTATATTTCTTTTAAAGAAGTATTTTAAAATCCAGAGATTGGTTGAAAACAACTGTTTCCACAGATATTTCCAGTTCTGATTAATTGCAAGTCCACTCCAGTCCTGAGGCATAAGGGTTTTATAGAGGAAACACTGGGCAGAATTGGACATGATATATTTCTTTCAGGATGATTTTATAACATTAATTGCATAAGAAACTGTTTTATTTTTTCAAAGGTAAGTCCTGAAGAAGAATCACCTACCAGCAGGTAAAAACAGATCAAAAGCAGAGATTCACAATAAAATTACTTATCATACAATTTAAAACTTAAGGACAATATTTTAAAATATTTTTTGCACTATTATAGTTGTATTTTAATATATAGTGTCTCATACACTCCGTGACAAACAAGGCTTAAGTCCACATCAGAGGGAAATTTAAAGTTCACATACACATTTACTCTGGTATTTTTTTGCTAATAGATTCACTGAGAGTAATGTAGGGGCTATTAATAAATTGCTTGTAAGTTATACTTAAGGAAATGAAAAATTATGAGTGTTTCTTTTTAGTAGAGCCATGGTTAGAAGAGGATTGTGCTACAAAAACCTTGTTGAGAGCTTCACTAAGTGGGAGCAAGTATACCAGAGTCCTACTACAAGTACCTTGGCAGCCTGCCATGCAAGCAGCCAGTTTTGATGGCTGCAAGGAATGAAGCTGAGAAACAAGCAAACAAAAGAGTCTGGGTGAGAGCCAGAGTAAGTATAAGGGCTACGTAGCAGAAAGACACTTTACGGCTGGAAGCAGCAAAGGAAAAGCAATTGTAGTGGTGGGAAGGGACAGCAATATCTTCCTTTGGCTGTTCACTATGCCTCAAGAGACCAGCAGATCTGATTTTTAGATGTGGCCAAGGTAACAACTCAACTGTGACATGCAACAAGCACATACACTCTTAACTTGCCATGGATAAAAATAATCTGAATGATGTCCAAGGGCTAATCTGCCAGCTGAGGGCTGGTTTTGCTTTTGGTTTTGGATACAAAACTGTTTCTGATGTTTACATGTCTTCCTTCCAATTGGTGTACGTTGTAGTAGCATTTCAAGGTAGAAGAGTATGACAATGGATGTTGAAATGTACAATCACATTACCTCAGGACTCATAGGAAAAGTCAGTTGAAGGAGTCAGTTGTTGTTTAATGATTTTTCTGGTTGTTTTGTGGAGAATGCTTGAGCAACATTCCTGGGGGTGAGAGTGCTTTTTAAGAGAGAAAAAAGTTGCTTTGACATATGAAAATACACTCAGAAGTTGTGACTATGAGGACTTAAACTGTTACCAAACATTTAATGCAAACATAAAATGTTTTGCCACAACAGTACTGGAACATTTATGCCACATCGAAGGCCAGGAGGTGAAAAAAAAAAAAAAACAAAAAACAAACACAACCCAACAATAACAAAAAAAAAAGCCACCAAAAGTGGTTCATTATCAGTCCTAACTCCTCTAAGCTGCCTATCATATATTTGCCACTATAATTCTTACAACATTTATGATTTTGGAGAAGTGATTGCTGAATCTTCTACCTCAGTACTTGGGGACTCATGATTCTCCCTGTGTAGTAGTATCGTTGTATTAACGTAGTTTTTCCCATTTCGCTTCCTTTTTCCATGCTAGGAAAAATATCAGAAAAAAAGAAATTGCCTATCATTAAAAATATTAGCGTTTAAGTAGTACCAATTAGACCTCAAGTTCTTGCACATAGGTGTAATTAGGAAAGGCCTCTTTCTCCTTTAGCAGCTGCTGTTTGGAGACTTTTTTTGAAGGCAAGGTGAATAGGATAGCAGCACTTCATGCACAGAAACAGTTGTACCTCTAGAATGGGACAGGGAGGACTGAAAACCTGATTTATCAATTCTCTTTCTTCTACATAGGATGCACCTGTCTTCAAAGAAGTCACACTGATGAAAAATTAGCACAAACATGTGAAAAAGTTAGGACTTCTATCTGAAAAATTGAAGATTATTACATTATACAATAAATTCCAGAGACCTTATAGTAATAGGATCCACTAAGAGTTACCCAGCAATTTCTTTTGTTTCTGATAATGAGGCAATCAGAGAAAGGTTTCTCTTCCTGCTTTAGTTAAACTGAACAAGGCTGCAACTCCTTGCACAGACAGTGAAGTAGTAATGAAGAAACACTTGATTTCATTCCTCCAATGGCCAAGCCAGTGTAAGTAAGCCACATATCAAAATAAATTATTAGGTCTGGGAAGCACAGAAGAGCACCAATTCTTTTCCCATTAAAAGTTGGGCAGGGGGCCATGGGAGAGAAAGGACCAAGCTGTCACTGAAGTTTGAGATGAAAAAGCTTGTCTGTATGTTTTCTCTGGTGGACAGCCCAAGGTACACCTGACCCTTTCTAATCAGGGCCACCACTGTAGTAAAATGCAAATATTTTGTGACTTTTTATTTGAACAGAACAAAGCAAAGCACAAATATGAAAACAATCATCACATATTCTAAGCATGATTTAAGTGAAACAGGTATGTTAAATAGAAAAACAACACTTTCAGAAAGATTTCATTGAGTACATATTGACATACTCCATGATTAGTCATATAGATTTCAGGGGTTTATTTCATTGGTACTGTCTGGAAATTCTGACTGCATCAAGTCCACTACTATTAAGCTATTAGGCATTATGTACTACACATACCTATTAACAATTCCATTTTATATTTCTTTCTTTTCATCTCATTATTCTTTACATCCACAGGCAAGTAGCTGTTGTATGTTGCGCTATTAAATCTTCAATAATTTTTAAAAGATTAACAAAATTAGTTTTGTAATGATGTTGCATATTGCTACCATACTCGTTATTATCCAATTTACCTCAATATCTACTCCTAGACCCTCTATTTTACTTTCAGCTATGACCTATAAAGGTAGGTATACCATAGTGGGGTTGAATGCAGATTTTTCAACTCTTCAAATGACCACCCAAGATACCATGAAACACCCCTCACCTAATTTCAAGAAGATTTTCAAGTCTACAACACACATGCACAACTTAGAAACACCCCAGCAACTTAGACACTCTTTTGCTGACCAGTTGCCCAATGTAGAATGCTATGATCATTAACAGGCAGACCAGCAGCCAAACTTCTCCCTCTGCTACCACATCTCACACCACAGAGTCAAAGTGTCAGACAACCAGAGGAAGGAACAAGTCAATGCACTCACCCACCACAGTGGACATGAAGAAGGGAGCAAGCTGGGTGAGGAGCCAAATCATGGGTGATGGTGGCAGCCAGACCATGAGCCCAGTTATAGAGTAGGGACTCAGATACAGCTTCATGTTCTGACTCTGCCATTCTGGGAGCTCCACTTGCCATGAAGAGCCAGGGAGCCCTTCCACTAGCCAGACCCCCCACACAACACATCCACCATATAGACAACTCCACTGCAAGCAGAGTCAGCTCTTATAGAAGTGGGTTCTTGTCCCGCCTCCAAGCTACTGTGGAAGACAGGGGCACCTGGTGGTGATCTCCTAATCATTTCCCACCCAAGGCTGGCCAGACCCTGGGTGAAAAGCAATCAGGAGGGTCTTTCTTCCCTGGTTGTGGACATCATCCACGTGCCAATCTTCATTCAGAGCTGGGGCTTAACCTAAGCATTTCAGACACTGTCCCAGAAGACAACAAATCTCAACACACAAAAAAAAAAAATTAGCATTGAACCACCACCTAAAGATGATGGCCTTGGCTCAAGACGCTTCTGGATCCACTAGTGGTGATACCTTTTAACTTTTTTTCTATCTTGTTTTCTCTTCTGTCTTGCTTTCTAACTCTGTTCTATTAATGTTTATTAAATAGTACCACATTTTTAGCCTTAGACTGCAAGTACGGAAACAGTTGGTTGACCACGTGTTATTATCCACAATGTATATTGATTGTCATTTGGAAGTGCCTATAAATAGTTTTGTGTTGGTTTTTTTTTGAGTCGTTGTGGCTCCATCACCTCCATAACCCTGCTATGCAGAATAGCCCTTTTTTCAGGGGATTATAAATATTCATTTCCCTCATCACCCACCAAGTGGGATGAGACAACCTTCCAGACAAAAATCAAGGAATAAGAGACTAATGGCTGAAACAAACACTAGGCTGAAGCATGCTCCTTTCAATAGAGTTGGGAACATCCATTATCTACTAGTCTCAGTTCTTTTGCAGCTCGAGTTAATTATGCGAAAATAAGGAGATTAAGAAGCACCCCTCAATACAAGACAGGTCCTGTTTTATCCTGCAAAGTCTATCACAGCTCAAGGCAGAAAACATCTAGTTTGTCTTCTGAAAGGTATCATGTATAACAGGTAGTAAAAGAGGCTCAACAAGAAGTTTTAATTAACTGATGGCTGAAACAATACATGTCTAAATATGTAAGAATATATCTGTATTGTAAAACCTGGCTCACATTTTGAGACCAAATGCTTTACATTTTAATTTAAAATTGTTAACTGCACCTCTGGAATACAGATAGCTGCAATTCTACAGTGCACATAAAGGGTTTTCTACACAATGATCTACCAAAACTTGATCCTGAGTTTTCTAAAGGAAAGGAGGAATGAAACTGTTTCGCAGAAACTAGTTTACTTTTTAAAAGGGGATCCTCTGAAATTTTGTATGGGTCATAGAACTTCCATTTAAATATATTGTTTAAAATAGAATTAATGTTCTTAGCACGGAAATTTAACTTCCCCACGTCACAGATTCTGCAAAGTAGAATTCAGAAGGTCAGAATATCATCCCGCAATAGATCATTCCTTTCAGAAATTCATCAATGATTTTTTTTTTTTTTTTTTTTCCTCCCTGGAACTAGATTTAAGGTTTCTAAACAGTATTATAGTGTTCTTATTCTTTAGACATTTTTTAAAGAACTTGATAAATTTTGACCAAAGCTCTATTTGTCAGAGGCAGCAGGCTCTATCACTTGCTCTCTGTATAAGATTTAATTAGTGTCTTAAAAGAATGAAAAGCAACTCAATTCGAGCTGAACAGAATGCTTCCATTTCTATATATAATAGGCCCTACAATGATGAAGAACATGGATTAATCCTTCTCGTCATATCAAAAATTGTATTTTTTTTCCTTTGTGTATTCATAGTCTTAAAAACTTGAACATCGTGCACCTCCACAAAAAATGCTTGAATAGATGTCTTATGGTGAATTCTTTTCCTAACTATTTCCAAACTATTAAAGTTATGATGAATATACAGATCTGAACTTGTTGCCATCTCTGATTTGCTCATCTGAAAAACCCTGACTCAGATTCAAAGTGCAGTGCTGAAAAATCTTTAATATTTGTTTCAAAGACACAGTTTACTTTGGAGTTGGCCACCTTCACAAAAACCCTGTGAGATGAAGTTCTCCTGACTCTGTAAAAGTCATGATCAGATTCTCAGAAAAATTTCTAAAAGAATCAGATTATTTCAGGGATTCAGAAATAAAGCCATCCAGGGTGCCTGAAGTGCTGCTTGAAGACACAAGCAGATATTTTGCAAAATTCATGCATCCACACAGACATCCTCCATTAACCACTTATAACAAACAAATAACACATTCATTTATACTGATAATACAGCTGGTCTTTCAGACTCAAGAATTGCAGCAAACCCTTCTGTATCTAGTCTGCATTTCTCAAGCTATAAAAATGAATATTAAATTTGAGCCTTTTCATCCGTATTTCTTGGGCCAGCATTTTGATTCTTGTTAAGTGCTTGATTTTAGCAAATATCTTGATCATTATTAGTGTTTGGCAGAGCCTAGTAATGCTCACCTCCTGACTGTAGTTTTCTGGTTTGCCATCATTTGACCAATCACCTCCTAGCTTTTAAAGGGTCAGTGACATCTTCAGCTTCTGGTAGCTTGTCACAGAAGCCACCCTTTTTGTTAAAAAGCACACACATACACAACAGAATGACCTTAGGATAGACTATCCAAAATCATGACACATTATATTTAATATTATTTATGTCATCTATGAAGGTCACGATCTGGAAAAATTTATCTGAAAATATTCAAGGTCCAACAAAAGACTTACTGAGGATTACAGAACTGTGCTGCTGACAGAATAACAGAATAAATTTTAGAAATGAGAAAAGCCCAATCAGAATTTGCATATCTGCCATAGCTGGATTAATCTTAAGACTGTTTGTTGTTATTCAACAGTTCTACTGAAATATCATTAACATCATTTTGATGTTTTAGTACATAGCTTCTATATATTGCTTTCTGTCAGACAGTTTGACTAAATGCTTTTTCTAGAGCTATATGAATTACTTCTGTCACAAAAAAGAACTTGGAGGACAATGTATGTATTTAAATTTTTACATAGCAGCCTTGATAAATCTATGATAATCAAAGAATTCTAAAGAAGCAAAAGTCAAAAGAGGAACTCCTACTTAATAAAAATAGAAAATACAAGCTATTTATCAACACCCAAATGACTATAGAGTCATACTGTTTCTCCTTACCATCTTTGAGGAGTATAAGAGCATTGACACGCTTGACTTGGACAAGCCATACATCAAGAATGCAAGACAGCAAATGGAGAGATTGCTTTACCTATAATTCTTTAGTAAACAGGTGCCCTCTGAAATGCACAAACCTCATTTTATATTGTACTTCCTTTTTTACAAGAGACCTCAGATGATGCGAGGGTCATTTGCATTAATGCTCAAAATATGGACAAATTTTAATTTCTGTTCCTTCAAAATTTGTTCACCAGGAATAAGCTATACTGATTTAAGAAACTGATCAAAAAAAAACGTAATGATGCCCCAGACTGCTGGTTTGTGCGTTGCTGATTGAGTCTTTGAAAAGAATCCAGAAAATCAGGGGAAAAAAAAAAATCCAATCTGTGTATCACTTTTTTTCTTATTCTAACACTGCCATAGGTACTAACTATAGAGATAAATCAGACTCAGACTACATTTTTCAAAGAAAAAATTGGTTTTGCAGCAGACATGTGAACAACCAAAAAAAAACACCCATACCAACGAACCAAAAAACCCCAACAAAAAAAAAGAAGCAAACAAATAAAAATACCCCAACCAACCAACCAAAAAAAAAACCCCAAAAAAAACCAAACCAAAGACAGAAAGAAATCAGAACTTTCCCCACGGAGTTTCATTTGATTTGAGATGTATTTCTTCTCTTTCATCTAATATAATCCAAACGTTGAACTTTAAAAGCAGAATATAAAAGGCTGTTTATCATAGTCAGAGGGCAACATCTATCACAGCATTTACTATCTTTCCCACTCCAGGAAAACGTGTCATTAAGTATCATTTTTGTGTTTATGCTATTTTGTTTCAATAGTATTGGCAAGTACTTTAGAGTAAACGACATATCTGAAACATGTGTGCCAAGTTCAGTATATCCATGGCCTGCATACTTGATCTAACTACAACCCATATTTCTCTCCCTACTTAAGAAAACAAACCCCCCACATATTTGCTTCCAACAACATTCTTAAAAGCTGTAGGGTTTTGTTGTTGTTGTTGTTGTTGCTGTTCCTGAAGAAGTCTGAACTGCAGGTTCCAGAGGGATCTTCTTAGGATCAATAATTCAATGATAACTGTAGATTTTATATAGGTTGTGAAATGTGTAGATTTTCAGCTACTAACATGAATCCTCTTCTAGTAAGGCACAAACTGGTGCCATTCTAAGATGTGATAAAACTGTGATGACTTAGAGGTTAGCAATAAACTTACTTTTGACTTTGGTTTTATATCACTTTGCAATTCTATGATATTCCACCTGAACATCTCAAGGCACTTCTCAGAACAACAATTTTGCCTCATGATGTTTCTGTTTTGAATTAAGGAAGCATTATCATCAATAACATTTCACAGGCAAAGAAACTGACATATTAAGAGGAGTCAGTCCCTAAAAATGGTTGAGTACCCATTCACACATCGTAGAAGTATGTACAGAACCTTTAGCAAGAAAGGCTCAGTATGGAATTTTACAAAGGCTTTTTTTTTGTTGGTTTTTGTTTGTTTGCTTGTTTGTTTTTTGGTTTTTTTTTTTTTAGAAGTGAGTAGGGAAATTATTTTGTTCTGGTCTCATGGCTTTTAATTTCATCATTACATTTCATTTCATGGATCTTTGGATCTGGTCACCAGTGGTACTGCCATCATGATCGGGTAAGGACCTGATCCTTAGCTATGATATCCTGAGTTAAAACATTGAATTTTACATACCAACACAATGTTATGTTAATCATCTTCAATTCAAAGGTGCTTAACTGCAATAGGAGACATTTCCCTGAAGATATGAAACCATATATATTTCTATTTTTAAGATTTCAAAAATTCAAAAAAAGTTTCCTTTGTTATTCTGTTAAAGAAATAATAAATTTTTGACTTAGGCTGTTAGTGAGTTGTATATATATAATCATACACAGATAACAAGTAGCCACTATCTAGAAAAATAAATGAATCTAACAAGTTTGAATCAAAAATAATTTATGGCAATCTCATAGAACCAAGGTCAAAGAGAATTGCTATTTTAGGCAGGCTCCAGCTTTTTTAGGGACAAAGGTTTGTTTATCTGCATAACCTTGTCCTTGTCAACTGCATAACCTTCAGATCTGAGGATGTTTAAGATAAAATGAATTGTAAAAGATTAAGTGAATCACATGTTTAGTATTCCTTAACTCTCCCCATGCTACAAGACCATCTGGGGTAGTATAGCTCCATTTACCAGAAGCATTTTCATCAGTTATCTTGGTGCCTTTAGAAACTTTCACAGAAATCCAGCAATATGGGCTTTTAGAGAAGTGAACATACATTCTTTCAGCTTTGGTATTTTGTTCCATCACACCACTATAAAGGCACTAGGATAACAGAAAAAGCATTGGTCCATGACAGTTTAGCTACCCCAACTACCTTGACAAATATTTTAAGGAGGGAAACCCTTTTGGTAAGAGCTATCCAAGTGATAGAAAGACAGCAACACTATTGGAGCATGGATAATACTGTGAAAAGAAAGAAATTTCATGGGATGTTGTTATTGTGATATTGTTTCATTTGAAAGGTGATGTATTTATAACAAAACTTGATTTTTAGGAATACATACCTGGCTGCAAAAACTCAAGAAGTAAAAACTCGGCATATAAACTTTAGCATTGCTAGTATTACTTTGCAACTTGTTTTTTAATACACTTTCTTCCTTTAAGAAAATAACTAGGCTTCTTTTCTAAGTATGCAAAATTAGATATTTATTGATTTTGGATGCTTTTCTCCCTCTCCCCATCCTCACCAGGCTCAGTGAAAACCGGTTCTGTCTTAATTAAGCTGGTAAGCTAATGACCTAATTGATTTTCAAAATAATTTTTACAATGGCTCAGATATTTTTAGTTGTCTCTAAATTGAAATTTATGTGAAAACCAACTCTACAACCTGTAACTGCAATAAATGAAATTTCCATCTGTTTTGTTCTGAGTTTTTTTTTTTTTCCCCCTTCTTAAATGAAATGGTGGTAAATTCCTACAATTATTCTTACAGAGTTTGTAACTATGTCTTTTTCTAACATCTTAAAAACATTCAGTTGCTGAGAAGATTGAATCAGACAGAAGGTAAAGCAGATACAAGGCACATCCATTTAAATAGTCTCATGATGAGTTAATCTATGAACGATCTAGTCTTCCTCTTCTATGACACTATAAAAGTTAATATTCCCATGCAGCAGTCTGTGGAATGAATTCTGCCTGCTACACTCCACTACTTATATCATCAAAGTATTTTCACAACACATCAGACTGACAGTTTAAAAAATAATACACTTTCACAATATATATTATGACAGTCCCTTTGCTGTGATGGTATATACTGCACTACTCCTGCTGAGCCCTTATCTACAGCCTAGGAGGTGCCTTCTCCTGCCAAAACAGCAACTTTCAAATAGAGATGAAAGGAAGATATTATTGTGGTTTGTTCCTTAAACTGCTACAATACAGAGAAAAATTAGAGTATTTGTTTCCTTCCTGTACAATTATATTATATGTGTTTGTATCTGTCACTGTTACAGAAAGTGATACATTATTCCTAAAAACAGATCATAAATTGAACATTGCACTTCAGCCTGCATATCTTAGACTCAGCTAAGCTCTCTCCCTAAAAATCAAGCCCATTGTTTCTCTCCTTCATAAATGCCAATCCACACTCCAACCTTTTTTGTAGAATAACATCTGCTGCACAAAATGGAATATAGATCAGCAGATCTGAGTACATTCAGCCTAAGCTTCAGGGATACTTTACAAATACTGGTTCACATTTTGGAAGTTAAGAACACAAACCAATTTTGACAATTAGAAGAGTCTTTATCTCTCTCCTTGTCAAGTTTTTGGGCTCCCTACCAACCCAATGCAACGATCATCTGCTATGGAGACTATTTCAGCTGCCCAAGTAATACGATTCCTATTCTGAAAATTGTATGGGAGAATAACAGACTTCTGTGTCAGACCTGTTAATACTCCTGGTGCCAAGAAAACCTACTTTCAGCTTATAGTAGCAAACAGACCCCAAAATATAGGCTGGCATGAACATGCTCACCTGCAAGCACTACGGTTGTCATAGTTCTTCATATTACTGTCCACTTTGTTAGGACTGACATGTGCTTGTGGACCTATCTAACCTCCTAAACCATTGCTCTATGTCTTGCATGTAAGTAACTATGGTTTGTTATAAGAGAAGAACTATAAAAAGGACATGGAATGAAGGGAGTTTTCATACACTGTTTAACTAAGTCGCCTAGACATGCCAGATCCTCCAGCACAGTAATTCTGGCTAATTCTATTAGTGGCAGAGTGCAGCATTGCCCCTTCCTCAAAGTCCTGTTCCTTGAACATAAACTGGGCATGCCTTGCTGCCGACACAACCCTCCCAGACATCTCAGTTCTCTTCCAAAGAAAGCCTGAGCACACATTAAAAGAGGAGGCAGTGCAGCCCTTCCAGAGGTCCCCTGGCAGGGATGATGAGGGAACTGACACTGCAGGCTGGCTCACAGAGCCTTCCCTTCTGCACACAGGGTGCAGCTGGAGCACAAGGGCAGGGCAGTGGAGAGACCAACACCCAACACTGCAGGCCCTGCCTCTGGCTTTCTGTGGGCTGCATCGCTTTGGATCACCTGCAGACTCCAGCTGAGCTAGTCAGCTGCCTAACTTACAGGGTACTTACAGAGCCACATAAAACATTAAAAGCTTGTAATTTTTCTGCTTTCAAAGTGATTTCTATAAAAAAAAACTCAGGAAGTTGTTTGTTCCAGTTTGTTGACATTTCCAGTTATTTCAATAGGAAAAGCAGCCTTACATTTTAGTGAAAAGCTGGAGGAATGGATCAAAACAAATTTAGTTCATAGTAAATATGCAACTGATAACTATATTTCCAATGTTTGCTTGCTGACTTTAACTGCCAGTGATTTTATCCATCTGTGGAATATTACTGTTTGACTCTGTCCTTTCTAATTTTGTCAGACTCGCTCAAGTTTAGATGTGTGGAAAATTTGATCTAAAAATTTAATTTATACCATAAAAAGAATAGTAAAAAAAGGGACATATGGACATTGAATAAGAAACTGATCAACCATGACTAAAATACCTTCTGGGTACTGAAAGTATTTTTCTTCTCTGACCTTACTAGATGCCTCTCTGCAGACTTTATGAGTGAATTGGACTGTGTTACAAACTTGCAGAAAGATCAACACATACTTAAACAGTGATAGAAGTAGCTCACAGACCTCTAGATGTACTTAGTGAAGCAAAGCTAGAAAACAGTTGCCCAAATGCTATTTTTTTTTTTTTAAAAAAAAAAAAAAAAAAAAAAATAAAAAAATAAAAAAAATAAAAAGATGAGAAGAAAATCTCCACAACTCTACCTTTAAGTTTAGCAGTATATGTAATTTAGTCTTGATGGAACCACAGCCATTTTCAAACTGTGCCCTTGCCCTTTCCTTGGCCATTTTCACTGTTCAAAGCTAGCAACCATAACATATAAAAGAACAGTCAAAAGGTTTTTATTTTGTGTACATAGATGTCTCTAATCTCTCTAACAGTATTTACCAATATATGTACCTGGCATCTTGCATTCTGAAGCATATTGTGGCTGCCACTTCTCTTGTTAGTTTTTTGTGTATTTGGAAATGCCTTTTGTGCATGACTGCATTCCATCTCTTCATTAAAGATGTGTCTGCATCACATTCCCTCTCCCAACTTCAATTATTTAGCCACTTCTTGCCACCTCTTTTTTGACATAGGGGGCCCTGCTGTCCAAATGAAATTTTAATGAAAGCTTGAGGATGTGCTTGAGCTTTGAGTAACACTGCCAGCCCTGTGACATTCAAAGAACAAGAGTTGAATACTCACAGTTAGTGGGAAAGTGTTGTGTTATTACTTTTTAAAAGGAACAAATTTTGTCATACAGTATATGTTCTGCCAACTCCACTCAGTATTTTTGTCAGTGCCCCATATGCATTTCTGTGCAGTTTCTTCATGCTGTTTAATCTGCCTAAAATGATCACAATCCAACATACCAAGAGGACACTATACTACTTTAAATATGGTGGCCAATACACGTAATTCTGTTAATCCTGTCACCACTGTGCTTTACTTTTCAGAAAGGCAAAATTTCAATGCACATTACACAACCTCTTTACCTTCTATTATACAAATTTTGCTGTTCTTGTCCCTCTTCCACTCATTGTTTTTAATTCTTTTACCAGTGCAATCCTAACTTCAACATTACAAGTCAAATTGACCCATAATCACCTTGAACTACAAGTTACAGAAGCAATGAAATCTTCAGTTTTTGCCTATGAGATCCTGTACATACACTAACAGTACCAAATGTATAGAATGGACCTTTTCTTTCTTTTGCCCCAACTTTTCATTCTCTTTAAGAAAATTCTTTTTTATTCATTTTGATCCTTAAAATTCAGCAAATGAGCCATTAAATAAACAGACCTCAGCCACCACGTCACACTGGTCAGATTAATCTCAGGAACATAAAGTGCAAAAGGGTTTCTCTGGAAAAGCCTCATCACCTATAGTGGTGTCACTGAATATTACACCAGAAATTGTTTGTTCAGTAGTACTAAGTTAAAGCTGTATGCTAAGATTAATTCTAGCTTTTCTAAATTTTTGAGAGCTTGATTAAGATTAAATCAAAATATTTCAACAACCTCAAAAATTTTATCATTACAAAAATTGTGTGTAGGCTTGCCCTGATAAAGTACAGCTGAACGTTTTCAGCAATAGTATTTTCATCAAACCTGGAATAAAGAAGAAATGTGACAGGCATCAGCCCAAAAGGGTTGAAGGTTGGCAAAAACGGTATTTTAAACAGGAGATCCTGAATGGTCTTAAGAGGTGACACATCAGATTCACTTCTAATTACCTTTGGGTCAGAAATACGATGTGATGGTGACAATATATCATTTTATATTTTATTTTTCTTTAAGATACTTTTGCTAAAAAAAAAGTATTTCAAAATTAAATATTTGACAAGAAAAATTGTTTCCTTGCAAAAAAGTGCAGCTAAAAATATTCAGGGTAAGCCACAAACTACAAGTAGTAGTGGACTGCCTGTAGCTTTAAGGAGAAAAAGAAAAAGTTATCTTTTCTGTCATTATACTATTTCAGCTTGTCAATATTCACCATGATAGTAGCTTCAGTGATTTTGTCTGATACCTTGAGTATGGATAAATAGCAAGAATTTAACCTGCATTCAGTCTGAAAACAGCAGGAGAAAATACACGTTAACCATAACTGACTTCTGACAGACCTCTTCTGTAGTTTTGCAAGAGGACAAGCCAATCTATGAATTTCTATTGCTGATGGATTGCAAGTACATAAGTTTTGGGGTTTATTTTTTCCGTTTTCTGAATTAAAAGCACTGTGAGAGCAACAATGATATACTTGATACTATGCATTAAAATGAGAAAACCGAGGAAACAGCTAAAGACAATACCCCATTATGACTGCTTTTATACAGATTAAGAGACACTAACTGGATAAATAAAATTTTTAGAGGAAGTTTTAAGGAAACTGTATTTTTTAATCCAGTATTCTATCAAATCTGTTTCCACTAATATAAAACTCATATCTTCAGTTTACTAGTAGTAATATTAGTCATAAGATCTAATTTCTTCTCAATATTCAATAAAAAAAAATCTCATAGAACTGACTGTTAAAACTCTTGATGTAACTATTAGCAGATTTTGCTATCAGTTTTAACAGTCTGTATTTAGCAGATTTCTGCAGTGTGTTACATTGTCAGAAAAGAAAAAAAAAAAAAATTGCATTGCTTTCCTGGAGTGGACAGGTGAGTTCTGTATATTTCAAACAGCCATAAGGAAGAATGCTGTGATGGCAGAGAATCAGAACTAAGAAAAGGCACTGAAAAATGCATTCATGCTATACCCCGTATAACCAACGGGCAACAATTACAAACCCTCCAGTTATGTCTGGCATTTCCAGAAGTGAATTTTCTTGTCCTTCAGTTTTATAAAGTAGTTACATTTATGCCTAAGGAATTATGTCCTCTTTAATGTAACCTACCTTTAATTGAATATTGTCATAATGCATGTAGAATTAGATTCTTCTAATTTTGACTACCTTAATTTTCAAGACATATGCAAGAAAGTAACGTGAAAGAATATTCAGCTGTTATCAGTCTGTCTTTAACGTTTGATCTCTAACGTTCATAAAAAGTGCAATTTTACCTTACCCCTAAAGCATCTTTTCAGTGTTTGGAGAAATTTGATAATCTTAGAGAAGTTTAGTTGTATATTTCCATTTATTCTAAATTATGAAATTAATTATCCTCTGTAACTCATTCTCTTCTGGCAAAGTTCTAAGAAAAAGAAAAAAACTGCAGTTACAAAATTTTCAGGTCTTACTTTAGCTAGGTATAACTCACTTTGTTCAATTTTGTGGTACAAGTGTACAGGTCATAGCAAGGAAATACTAATTTTCATTCAACATTCATTTATAGACAAATTGATGGTTTCTGATGTAAGCATCAATGTTTTCTATTCTACTTGATAACACATCATAAAAGTACAAACTTCTAAAAAAAAAACTTAAAAAAAACCCCTTAATTTCTGAATTCCTTCATAAACATTAACCATATTTGATCTGAACAAAGTCAAATCTTAATGATACTAGACAAGCTTCAATAAAAATAACTCGGAATCAATCTTATTTGTGGGAGTAATTGCAGCATTTATTTCTGTAACATCTAGTCCTTTCCCACAATTTGGACACGTTCTTCAGTCTTAGAACCTGAGCATCCTCAAACATTTTCATTTCAATTCCTCTCAAAACCTCAGTCCTTACCCTAAGTAAAAGGGAGCTAAATTCTGCTATTTCCATCATACACTTTTTATAAATACACATAGTCAGTCTTACAAAAACAACTCCAAGTCTGTCAAGACACACCAGTGAAATTCCTACCAAAAACAAACTGTACTTGCTCCTCCCTAAACTCTATTTGTGCATGGTTGTTTTCTTAGGAACCACTTTCTTCAGGCTGACTTCTACACTAAAAATATTTAACCTACAGTTCCAAGATTCAGCAAAGCTGTGCAACAACTTTACAGAATGGTTGACTTTGGAAGGGATCTCTGTAGGTCATCTACCAAGGCAATATCTTCTTTTTGAAGTTTATCAAGTAGGTCAAGCATTGTTTCCCCGTGGTGAAGTCATGCTGACTACTCTTACTGCCTTGTTGTTTATCTGCCTGTAGATGGTTTCCAGGATTGACTGCTCCATCACTTTCCCTGGGATCAATTTGAGGCTGTCTGATCTGCAATTCCCTGGGTCCTCTTTCTTGCCCTTCTTGAAAGATAGAAGTGGCATTTGCTTTCCTCTAGTCACCATGGTCAATGAAAGATGCTGCATGTGTGGGTGAATCTCATCAGAGTCCATGGGCATATGTATGCCCCTGCTTACGTATTCCCTGATCTGAGTCTCTTCCTCCAGTGGTACATCTTTCTTGCTCCAGTCTTTCCTCTTGGTTTCTTGACCTCAGATTCCTGAAGACCAGTCTTGCTAGTAAAGACTGAGACAAAGAAGGCAATCAGTACTTCTGCCTTCTCCATGTCCTGTGTAATCAGATTCCCTGTCTTGCTGAGCAAAGAGCCTACATTTTCGCTAGTCTTGTTTTTATCACCTATGTACTTGTAGAAGCCTTTCTTGTTTTTGATGTCCCTGACCAGATTTAATTTGATTTGAGCTTTAGCTTTCCTAACTTCACCCCCGGCTACGCAGAAATTTCTGTATTCCTCCTTCATTATATATCCTTATTTCCACCTTATGTATTCTTCCTTTTTTTCTTTGAGTTTGTCTAGAATATACTTGTTCATATACATGTGCCTCCTGAAATTTTTGCCTAACTTCTTATTCCTTTGCAGCAGAACTCTCTTGAGCTTGGAGGAGGTGGTCCTTGAATACTAGCAAGCTCTCTTGGGCCCTTCTCTCCAGCGCATTATCTTCATATGAATTTTCTGAGCAGATCTTTTAAGAGACCAAAGTGTGCTCTCCTGAAGTCCAGGGTTGTAAGCTTGCCTTTTACCCTCCTTCTCTTCCCTCAGGCTCAACCTTTTGCCACCTCACACAAGAAGAGAAGTACATAAAGTAAGAACTGAATGGCTGTAATGGTTTGAAACCTGCTGCCCCTGGTGGGTGGAGATCTGAAACCCTAAACCAGGTACAAGCCTGAATGAAAGGGGCGTACACCTGTCCTATTCCCACTCCCCTTTTTCCTGTCTTCGGGACTTCCTGCCAAGGTCTATAAAAGGGGCGAGAAAGGCACGCCTCTCTCTCTTCTTTCTTCTTCCTCTTGCTCCTTTGACCTTCTGCCTGGGCACACGCTGCTCTGCTGCTCCCTGTGCTACACGTGGCCGTGGCCATCTTGGAGACCTGAGCCTGATCTACAGACTCTTCCCTGCCTCCATCCACATGCAAGGATTGTGCATCCAGCTTCAATCCATCTCAATGCAGCGAGATCCAGCACCGGGGAGCCTCAGCATAGCATTTGGGTTTTGTATATTTGGAAGTTTAATCTTCCTTGCCTTGTTGTTCCTACAATCCCCCTTCCCTGTTAAACCCCTTCCCTTCTTCCTTTCAGATCCCTGTTAAATAATATATTTCATTTTGTTAACTTTCAATTTGGTGCAAGGTTTTCATTACCCCTGCCTTCCTTATTTACCTCTCTATTTGGGGAAACTGAGGGATAAGGGAGCTGGGACACAGTTCTGCCTTCTAACCGGGACAATGGCCCATACAAGAAAATCTTGCAGTGGACTGACCCTGGCTGAATGCCAGGTGCTCACCAAAGCCACGCTATCATTCCCCTTCTCAGCTGAAGAGGGGAGAGAAAATACAAAGAAAGGCTTGGGGGTCACCAAATACCATCATGGGCAAAACGGACTTGACTTAGGAAAAAAAACCCAACTATTTTAATTTATTATAAATCAAATCATGGTAGCATAATAAGAACTAAAGACCTATCTTAAAAATCCCTTCTCCTCACTCCCCCCTTCTTCCTGGACTCCACTTCCAATATTCTCTGCATCCTGTCCCCAAAGTGTCACAGGGACATGGGGAATGGGGCTTGCAGTCAGTTCAGCACATGTTGTCTCTGCCGTTCCTTCCCCCTCACTCTTACCCTGCTGCAGCATGGAGTCCTTCCATGGGAGACATTCCTTCACAAACTTCTCCAGCATGGATCCTTCCCACAGATTGCAGTTCTTCACAAACTGCTCCAGAGTAGGTCCTTTCCACAGGGTGTTGTATTTCAGGGACAGACTGTTCCAGCATGGATCCCTCTACAGAGTCACAAATCCTGCCAGCAAACCCACTCCAGCATGGGCTCCTTTCTCTCCATGGGTCCACAGGTCCTGCCAGGAGCCTGCTCAAGTGCAGGATTCCTGCAGGGTCACAGCCTCCTTTGGACATCCACTTGCTCTGGCATGGGGTCCTCCATGGGCTACAGCTGGATATCTACTCCACTGTTATCCTCCATGGGCTGCAGGGAGACAGCTTGCTTCACCACGGTCTTCAACATGGGCTGCAGGGGGATTTTTGCTCCAGCACCTGGAACATCTCCTCTCTCTCCATCTTCATGGATGACACCACTTGAACGGCAGAAAGAGAACAGAAGTGACAACATTACAGAACTGGAGTGATGCATGCTTTCAGTATGTAATAGGAACTACCTAGAGCAAAGCTACTTCACGTTTGTCTGTGCTTGCTGCCCTGTAAACGTTGACTACAGTCCAGACATACTCAGTTGACTAGTTTTTCTTCAGTTCAAAGTATATGACCTTGAGAAGGAGTAATGATCTACAAAAAAGAACTAGTAAAATGCCACACAGCAGATAAAAAGTTGTGGAAAGTCAAAAAGCCAGCAAGTCACTCACTAAGTATTTATCATAATCATTACCAACAGAATAATAGCTACATTACCAAAAGGCCACAGCTTCAGGATGTATAATCTGTATACAACTTTAGGTGGACAAGTAAACTGCAGTGCTTCAAGTATTACCTTTAAACTACCACAAAGAAGATCTCAACAAACCACTTTCTCACAGTTTTGGGTCAAGGCTGCCCCCAGGCCTATAATACATGCTCTGTTAACCCTCTCCCCTGGCAAACAGGAAGAGAAACGGAATAAGGCAGAGAGACTTATAGATTAGATACGTAAACCAGTTTTAATGAAAAAAAAAAATATGATAAAATGGATTATATGCAAAACCAGTACCGAATTCAACCCCTCCCTGATGGCAGTACATGACCATCAACCCGGATGCTGTGGAGCAGGCCCTGGGGAAAGTCCCAGACTGGACACAGTGGCAAACAGCTGGCTTCTGGAAGCTGGGTTCTGGAACTGGATTCAGGAACACATGGATCAGGACCTAAGGCAGAATGAATGGAGACCTCCTCCGATGCTGGTCATTGAAGAAGAGAGATTGACCCTTGTGATCTGTCAGCTTTATACTGAATATTGCAGACGTGGGATAGAACATCTCATTGGTCAGCTTAGGGTCACTTTTCCTGGCCAGTCCTCTCCACAGTTAGGGCCCGCAGATACTATATCTGGATAACAGCAAATACAAAACAGGAAATTAAATAATTAGGTGGTGGATCCCAAAGATCCCAAGAGCATATTTAAACAAAAGATATTCTGTAAGCATGAAATGAATTTGTAGTTCCTGAGACAAGCACACAAGAACACAAAATCACACTGTGAATGTATTACAAAGTGTTATTAGACTTGTTATGCTGTAAGATTATAAATGAAGTAAAATGTTTACAGGTATAAAGATTGGGGGTTTCCTTAAGACAATCTAGTATACAAGCAGGGGTGGAGCAGGGCAGGGGAGGAGCAGGGCAGGGGTGCATCAAAAAGATATGCTCTTGGGCACAATCTTTTCTGAATAAACTGAAGTCATAACAGGAATAGCAATATGAGCTGAACATCAATCCTTTCTTACAGATTTCTTTCTGATCGGGGTAAGTGATTATTTTCCATTTTAATAACAGTGATAATAAAGAATTATTTTTTTTTCCCAATTAAACAAAACCTAGCGGGCTTCTAATTTTCAATTTGTTTATATTTGCAAAAATTAAGCCACAAATCCATTTTTATACATTCCAGGAAAAAGTGGGTGAAATTTATTTTTATTACATTTATATTTTCCAAAATAATAATTTTAAATAAATTATCTTCAGAAAGGTTTAAGGGACTAGATTATGATGTTTCCAAGTATCAGGTATCAGGTTAAGGTGCAATACACCACATTTTCAGTAAAATCAATCAAATCCCATTTTCTGACTTTGTTCATATTAAAAAACATCTTTGGTGCAGCCAGCTAGACATCCAAACCTCACATATTTGTGAAGATTTTCTTCAGAGTAACTCTGGTCTGATCCTCTGGATACAAGGTGCAATAGCAGTCAGGAAGCACGAGGTACACTCCGGAGCAGAGTCTTCAGTTTAGTTTCTCTCAAAATTCCATCCTTCAAGGCTGTTCCATGATGCGAACCACAGCACAGTAAGCAGATAAGATTGGGAGATGCCTCTCAAAAGTACCCTTGTGTTCTGAATTAAAATGGTAATGTCCAGAAAGCTGTTGAAGACCAAGATGCCAGTTTGTTGCCACAGGTAGCAGAGAAACAATCTTCAGATACTGACTGGAAGCCTAAGCTGATGTTCATTAGCCATTCTCCACTCTATATTTTCCTAATAAATACTTTCTATAAGGCTACTTAATTCAGCCATAGATTAATAATTTATTATTTTATTTAAAGAATGATTGGGGTTGCTAGAAATCATTGAAGAGTCTATTCGTTCGTGAATGTATAGTCCTACTTTGCTGCTGGATACAGCTCCTTTGATGAAAGATGGAGCACAGGCAGGTGAACTAATGAATGCTTTTTAAACAAACCTTATAAATTTCAACTGAATGATGGTAAAGTAGACACTAAGAACTGCAAAGGGCTTTTTATTTTAGTTAGTTTTCATCTTGCACCATGTCCAGGGTATTTTTTTCCTATCTTTTATCTAATATTTCTTCTCCTCTTTCCCCCTAACTTTAGTAACTCTACAATGATAATTTTTTTTTTTTATTTTATTTTCTCATCTTTGGTTTCAGAAATGCATTTCTGAATGTTATTCATACACCTATGTTTCTTCTGCAAGTTGTACTGAAGACATTGCATCTAATTCAAAACTGCTTAAAATAATTTGAAGATATCACACTTAGGACCTGAAGTGAAACTCAGGAAAATATGCAATTGTCAAATCAAAATCATAATGTCTCACACAGTATCTTTTTTGAGAATATCATTGACTAGAGAAGAATTAGAAAGGATACATTTGGACTTTATAAGGGGTTAAGAAAACCATAACCATTGAACAAGAAGGATTTAATTAAGTTTAAGTCCTATTTATACTGTTCAATAGATCAAGAAGCATCTTACCAAAAAGAACATAAAGCCCTCCATAAACCAGTTCATTTCCATAGCACCTTACAACACCTACTAATTCATAAATCCTTTCCATACATTCTTGATGAACAGACTAATATCAGTTGTGTCAAATGTATTGTCTTTGTTTATTTTTACTGATAATGATAGTGTATTTAATTCCAAACTCAAAGCTTTAAAGACATTTTGTGAAATAATAAATTGAATTAATTTTAGCAAGCCATATTTTTCATAGCAGAGCTCTGGTCCTCAGATTTTAACCTTTGCAACTATAGAAGCTGGCAATTATTTTGCAAAACTTTCTCAAGACATTGACTACATTATCTCAAATATTTCAATCTACCTTTTCGAACAGCTAAAAGTTGAAATTCTATTCAATTTCATTACTTGAATTGTGAAAACACATTCTTGTTTAGAAGTGGTTTGAACAATAAAAACACTGCTTTAATTATTTATTTTGAAGGATAGCAACACTGTTTGTTATAATTTAAATTATATTATGCTAGTTTTTCACAGTAGAGAATATTTTTGTTGTTGTTCAAAGTGTACTTTCTTCTGAAATGCAGCCCACAGAAATTACTCTCATAGGGCTTTTATTTCTTTATCTTGCAGAATATAAATTTAGATTCCATTACTAATCGCTTCCTTGTAATCAAAGAGTTGACATCTGGGATTTTATAATCCTCAGGCTGCTTTAAATAGAAGGATAGTTCTAAGGCAGTTTGTTGAAAGAGTAAGTTAACAGAAATCGTTGTACAACTCCGCCTTGAGAGGAAATTCTGAACTGTTATCAGGTTTTTCTCAGTCATCTTAATATTAAATAATATGCAGTTTAGAACTGAATATTTTTTTTTCAGTAAGAGTGCTCCAAATTAATTGCAGGACAGTTGGCAAATTTTACAGTGGTAAACTTGGAATTATACAAAATTTAGAATTCCACACTTGATTAAATTAATATGGCATTTTAAGAATACACTGTATCTCCACAAATCTTTTTGTCAGAAAAGGCCAGGTCTTGAAGACAATCATGTGGCTCAGAGAGAAGAGGTAAGATCACAGGCAGAAAAATCTAAGTATGAATAGAAGTTAACTCTAACTCTGGTTAAAGTGATCAATAAGAACCACTAGCATGACCAGAATTCAAAACAGCCAAACATTGTTCCAAGTTCTTCCTGAAGTTGAAATCTACGAGCTGATAAAATTGAAACTTTCTCTAAAGGGATCTTATATGAACTTGAAGTTGTCTAAGCCATGCCAGGGTTCTGATGTAGACTTCTGTTAACTGTACTAAATACTAAAATTATCTTGATGTAAAACAGTGTCAGAGTCTGAAAGTAAGCTGTGCTAATTCATGAGGATACAAACTGGTAAGCTACCCAAATAAGTACATGATTCAATTTTATTTTTAAAATAAATTACTTAATGAAATACTTTTCATCAGATTTCACTGAGGTATTCACATGCTGTTTTCAAAATGTGCAAAATGAAGACGACCTACCTGACACAAATCATTTAGCTGAAAAAAAGAAGTTAAGGAAAACCTACTGTTGGCTCCTTCAGTTGATAAAACAGATTACTTTTATCTCCAGATCCTTCAGAGTGTCTTCCATTTAATTAAAGCATAACCATTTGGAAAGGAATGCAAACGAAATCTCTGTGAATTTCCAATATGAATATGAATGAAGCACTCTCCTACTCCCTCCTCCATTTCCCAGAGCAGTTACTGTAGCAAGAATGCTAGGCAAGAGACAATCACAGTCGCTTGATATGAAATATTAACCATAACCGTTGCACTCATTATTACAGTATGCTGTCATGGAACAGCATCCACTAGCACGTTATATATCGCTGTTGACCAACCATTGGAGTACCAGCGGATTTGGCATCAACATAAACTCTTGTAACAAAGCAGAAGAACTCCATGACAGAGGTGCTCATTTATATTTCATTTCCATCTGTTTTAAAGCACAAAATATAGCAAATTACAGTCAATAAGCAGTTAGACAAGTCTCATTAGATAGAAATTACAAATAGTCTCCTTCTACATCTGTTACAAAGAAAAACAGAGTGAGTCAATAGAAATATATTAAAAAATACCAAATATCAATAAGGCTCTTTTACAAACAGCACTGTTTAAAAGTATAACACACCTATAAGATGTCATATAAGAGGAAATAAAATATAAGAATTTAATAAAATGCAGGAAAACATTTGCTTTTTTGTTTGTTTTACGTTTCCCTATCGGATATGTAGAATTTTTAAGAAGGGTACTTCAATTTCCTGTTCTTCTAAAGCAAAAATATTGAAAGAGTAATAGATATCTCAAAGACTTTAAACTTATAGAATAAAGTGTATGAAAAGGAAAAATAAGTTTCCAAATAATACATTACTGAAAATGAAGCGTAAGTGCATCAACATTTGACTGGAAGGAAAATCCTCAATCAGAGTTTTGTCATTGCATGAATATATTTGTGCCATTGCATGGCACATTTATATATCCATTATACTAATAAAATCAAACCTAAATTTAGTTACAATTTCTTGCTTATATATTCTTTATGAGAAAGGATGGTTTATATAATTGTTCTTTGAGTTGTTCAAAATCCAATTCCTAATCTAATTTCCTGTCCAGTTGCACATACGGGTCTTTAGCTCAAGAACCTTTTTCCTGCTGCTGCTTGCACCTCATACATAGCTGTAGGCTCTACTCCTTTCACTTTGTTTCACTTCATTAGAAGAAGCTTGTTAGAATCTTAGATAGTTACTCCAGATCCTGAACATTCTAGCAGTAAGTGTATTCCAAACTGCTGAAATTTATTCACTTTCTTAGAAGATGGATGATCAGACTTGTCTTATACATTAATATTTATAATGTAACAAAACACAGAAAATGCTAATCCAGTACTCAGATGAAGATGAAAGTTATACTGCTCTGGAATTATTCCCTCTGGTCAAATTATAGAGATCAAAGTATCACTTTTTTACTTCCATACTTGCACTTTAGCTATGAATAGCAGTTCTATTACCTCTTTTTCTTTATTTTTCTTCTTTTTAAAAGTAAAAGGTGTGCATAAGTAACCTAAAGACAGGTCAACTGATGAAATATAAACACAGTGGCAAGAAAGGAGAAAAAACAACAACAACAAAAAAAAAAAAACTGGCAACATGGTTTAAAACATGGTTTAATAATAACATGTGATTGCACGAAAGGTGTAAATAGGAATATTTCAATAGCAGCTTCAAGATATTTCAAACATTGTGAAGTTTAAAGAACTCCTTGATACTGGTTACAGGTGACTATGAATAGGTATGCAGGCAAAAATATGAGTATATATCTTTCCTGTTCAATCAAGAAGAAAACAGGTGCATATGACATGAAGTATAATTCCAGAAGCACTTTATATATTTTGAGCAAGAGATACTCTATAGATTTAGGCATTTAAGACACTTTCACTGAAAGAGCTTCCCATGGTGGTCAAATAAAGACTAAATTTGTTCCACAGGAGCTGTTTGCCCTTACTGGTATTTATATATGTTGAAGTATAAGGTATTACTGCAACACCCAGAAGCCTCCAGAGACTATGCATGAACTGTGATACAGCAGTACAAGGTGGACTCACTAGCATTTGACTCCCTTTTGTGCCCTGAGGATTCCAGAGACACACACACAGTTGCCAGGTGCTCCCCTTCTGCATCCTGCCCTGCCCTTGCTGCAGGTGTACATCTCACTACTGTAATCCAGGATTCATCATGAAATTCAGCCCTGTGCAGGTGGCACCTGCAGAAAATCCCTGTCCATCAGTTCAGTAACACCTTTCTCTATTGCACAAGATTTAATTAAAGGCAAGCTGGACATAGGTGCCACTATGCATAGATCTGCTTCACCTCTCTAGAGGTGAAGATTCAGACAGGAACTTTATTGTACTGTTAAGGAAAAACAATTAAAATTCTCCTTACTCCTCCCAATCCTATAAAGGAGGACATCATTTTCATGTGAAAGAGAGAAGTCCAAGTAATATTTCACTCATGTAAACTGGAGATCAAAAAAGATGTAAGTTTACGTCCTAGTGCAGAAAGTGATTCCCAATAGGAAGAATGGACTGAAGTAATAAAGAAAATAAGTGGTTAAAAAAAAGTTTAGGTTTGTATGTTTAACTCACGTAAATAAAAAAACAACTTAAACAAGCAAAGCTGCAACTGTTAGAGTGCAGCGATACCTGTCCTTCTCTTTTGTAGTTACATAAAGTACAAATGACTCATTTTTTGATACATATGACTGCTTTCCTTTAGGGATTAATTTAGTCAGCAGTTATATGGATGTTGGCTAGTTTTAGCTCAGATAAAATAACAAAATTAGCAAAATCACATTGGTAATGAGGAAAGTACTTGCTGTATAACATGTTCCCTGAAAATAAAACTATTTGTTTTCAGTAAGGTGAAATTATAACATTAAGATAGGGCAGAGGTGTATTTGAACTTCAGCTTGATTTGTTAGCCAACTGTTCCTTCTATTTGGAGCTCAACATGTTAAAAGTTTCTATGGCAAAAATTATTCCAAATTGTTTTCTCTCTTGCAACTGATATATTTTCAAAGTAGATTCTCATTTAAGAGAAAAATAAATTATATGTTTCTGTTAGGTGGACAACGTTTCATAGTTGTCATACAGTAAAGTCTTCCTAAAATTAAACCTCATTTTAAATAAATGACAGGATGCGAATGAGTGAGTGGCATGTGTATGTGAGTATCAACCATCTAACAGACAGCATTAATCAGCGGGCACATGAAATTGAACACCGTGTTTAAGTGGCAAACACGCATTGCGATCCAGACAGTGCTGAGGGCATAATGAGGGAAGAACTTTCAGCTTGTTTGGCAGACTCTGATTATTTTTATTTCTTACATAATATTTTCTGGCAGGGAAGAGGAAAGTAAGTGATACTTAATTGCATCAGTAATTTCAAACAAATACTGGGAAAAAAGATGCCAGTTTACTCTTCATGACATATCCACTTGAGGCCCATTTATTCCTCTTCATAAATCAATTTGGTTTTTTTGTGGAGGTGGAATCATTACAGCAGGGTCATCTTCCTAGCATTTGGATTCACTGGCCATTAGGTTCACAGTCACACATTGCTGATTCACAGGGAAAGCTGTTCGTCAGTCCGCAGAGGCTGACATGAGAAGTTTGACTTTTATTAGAGCTGAGTGAATAATCTCAAACTTGTTAATGAATGCATATTTTGGGGGGTTTCGCCTTAAATGTCTAATCCAGTAATGCTGTAACTGGGGAAGGGGATGAGAAGGGACAAGACATGCAGATGATATGGGATGGATGGACAATATCTGCTCAAAGCCTTCAGTAACGAAAGGATCACGAAATTCTGCTGTCTTCAACATCTGAAAATTACCAGGCATTTCTCCACAATTCTCAGGCAGGAAACTATACACACAAATTCATAGGAAAAAGTGGTTTTGTTATGTTTAGAGAGATTTGGCTCTCCATTATGGCTACTCTTTTCATTTTGCAGTTGCTTATGTTAATGCTGGTAACACAGTGGTAAATAGAATTTTTTTCCTTTAAAACTTGTTTGTGACAATTTTTTATAATTGAAGGTTGATTTCCCTCCTTCCCACAATGAAGAAATCAAATGCATGGTAGAACACATACAAATTGCAGCAAAATTAATAGTTATTCAGTGTTCTTCAGTCCTTCCCCCTCCCTCATTATCCACAGGTTAATTATGCTGGCTACCATGCTGCTTTGGGACCCACCAGCACCTGGGTGCAGAGCAAATACGGAGTTTCTGACTGCTCCCAATCCAGTGGAAAATGAACTCTCTTCTCCCTTGTACCCATTTGATAACTATCAGAAGTGAGCCCTTTCTGAACATCTCTGTGATCTTTGTCTCTGAAGTTTTGTCTCTTTACATCAATCTTTTATGAATGGAAGCCCCTAAATAATAGGAGCTGAATTCAGATTAGCAGCATTGCTAGCTACATAGTCTGTACTGTAGCAACATCAAACCCAAAATTACATAGAGCACTTCTAGGAAGGGCTTCAATCACTAATTAAACCAAAGTTGCTGAATTGCACTGCTTCTTGCTATGAATGATGCATGCATAAATAAATAAATATTAATCACTAATATTACAGGTGGTCTTTTGTTAAAACAAACACAGTCTGACTGTCCTGAAATCAAGAAAATTAAAACAGAAGTATTTCTCTAAGACCATTTCACCCATTAAAAGACAAAACAATATAATTTCTCCTTCATTTTTTCTTTTTTTTAAATGGGAAATTTATTTTTAGTGATCAGCCTTATACAGCTCCTTGCCAATTAATGAACTCCTAAGCTTAGCTCTCAAAATTAAAGCCAAATAACTTGTCAACATGGACTTCAGCTGAAACAAAAACTAGGAGCTGTGTCTCTACAAGGGCTGTATATTTTTTTTTTTTTTTTTTTTTTTTTTTTTTTTTTTTTGTGCAGCAGATACCACATGAATTCCAGCCCAGACTATTATAAATATTCCATTTGTGCATCATCCTTTAGATAATAGTAAGAATGAGAGACTTTACACAGTCTAACAAATCCTATGACATGGAATCTGGGTCTGTGGTCTAGCAAATCTTTCCTCTGATTCAGTTATCTACCAAGGAAAACCACACTGATAATCCATATGCCTATTCTTTGGGACAGAGATTGTAAACTGATCTGCACATCAGCCAGTTCTAGTAAAATGGTAAGTTTCTCTCTAAGGTTCTTAATCAGCTCAAATGACTGCTCTAATATCAGGAATTATCCTCACACAAGAGTCATTTAGATGCTGTGAAACTTATGGAAACACCTACACATGCTATTTTGAAAGCAGCCATTCTATCTAGATAAAAGGATTCCAACTTTTGACATTTAGTGAGATCAATGTGCTTTATTACATGGCATGATGAGCACAAGAAAATAAAGATTTGCTTGCTGGTTAGGAGACTGGTCTGGTCTGCAAGAGACTCAAAATCCAGTCTCTATGCATGATTCAGAGGATAAAAAACTCACTATTTTAGCTCAGCGAAGCTGGACTCAAATCTTTGCTTCTTCCATCCCAGGCCTGTGTCTTAATTATCTGTGAACACACAGAAACCTATGTTTTGATCTACGCATCACATCAACTCCATGTCTACAAACTGCTCTTATTTTTTTACTGAAAATAAAAACACTAACTCAAAACAAGATTGCAATTAAATGGAATTGACCTCTGTTAAACCCATATTCCAATAGTTATTTATTTTTCTCAAGTTAAAGAGCATCTGAAAATCTACAGTAGAAAAGGATTATAACTGTAATAAAATATAAAATTTACTTTGTATTCCTTTTTCTTCTGGGTGATCGGTGCAAGCCAAATTTCACGCTCATCAGCCCAAACAGTTAGCATGCTGTATGGTAATTTTAAATATCTGCTGACTGAAGCAAAAAGAGAAAAACAAACAAACAAACCCAAACTATCTGTAGTAATTGCTAAAGATAAAAATATCGCACTACAACACACACTTCATACAGATTTTTGTGATGATGACTGGCTGGTTTTGTCTGGGATAGAGTTAGTTTTCTTCATATTAGCTGGTAAGGGGCTATAATATGGATTTCTGCTGGAAATGCCCTTGGTAATTCAGAGATGTTTTAGTTACTGCTGATCAGCTGATACCCAGAGCCAAGGCCTTTTCTGGTTCTCACACCACCACATCAGTGAGCAGGCTGGTGGCACACAGAAATTTGGGAGGGGACACAGCTGGGACAGATGACCCCAACTGACCAAAAGAATATTCCAGACCATATGATACCATGCTCAGCATATAAAGCTGGGGGGAAAAGAAGGAAGGGGAGCACATTTGGAGTAAGCACATTTGGAGTGATGGCATTTGTCTTCCCAAGCAACTGATAGAGCCCAGCTTTCCTGGGGATGGCCGAGTACCTGCCTGCTGATGGGAAGCAGTGAATGAATTCCTTGTTTTGCTTTGCTTGTGCCCACAGCTTTTGCTTTATCTGTTAAACTGTCTCTATCTCAGTTCACAAATTTTCTCATTTTTGCACTTTTGATTCTCTCCCTGGTCCCACCTGCAGGGAGTGAGCAAGTGGATGGGTGGGGCTTACTTTCTGGCTGGGGTTAAACCAGAGCAATGACAAAAGAGATTACCTCTTGTTACTCTGAGAACTATTTCCTAGTAAATTTGTTTGGAACTCACCAGAGACCCACAGCTATTTTTTTTCTGCTGTGTCTCCCCAGCTCTAGTGACCAGGCATTATAAATGGAATACAAATGCATAAAATTTTAAGAAAAAAAAGATAGATGATGCTAAGGTAAACAAAGAAAAACATGCAAAGAACATAAAACCAGCAAAACCCCAGGTGCCAAGCAAATTAATCAGAGGCCATCTGAAAAATGTCACATGCCTACTTGAGAAGTAGTTTACAAAATCCTCACGCTAGATATATGTTGCTTATGTGTTCAAAGAGAATCTTAAAAAAATATGATTAACATATTTGCAGACAATATTTTCCTTAACCTCACTAACAATACATGTGTGTCTACACTCAACCCATCCCAAGAAAACAGTGTTAAGAAATTACAGCAGAATTTTTGCCTATTATTTTGTAGGTAGCAAAACAAAAGAGCATGTTTCTGACTAGTTTTGCAGCCTCTTCCTTTATAGGATTTGTTGCTGTTGGGAACTGTGTTTTGGGGAGTCTTGTCAGATTAACACTTCTATAACCTCTGAATTAAAAGCATCACTCTCTGCATTGTGGTAAACACTGCAGCCTAGGATACTGTTATGTTTACAGTCGGAGAGGATGGGCATAGAATTCAACAAAATTTTGCAGCCACTCCCAAGTTGCACATATAATGAGATAATATTAACTAAATTCTTATAATTCTCCAGTGTGCTCTTCTTACTTCTATCACCTGACATTTGAGTTGACAGAAGTTATCTTAATCAGTCACTATCACCCCATTTCCTAAGTTAGTCACTTCAAATTGAAGTCTGATTTATCAGTACTACTGAGGCTGCTCTAAAGTTCAAGCAGGAAGGTGAACAGCTGCAGCACTAACAAATACGTTACAGAGAAATAGAGTAATATTTGTGCGTGGTCTACATTATAACCTCTTTCCATTTATTAGAGAAAACAACTGCAAAGAGAGTCCTAGCAACACACATTTTAGAGGCACAGATCAGCAAACCAATTATCAATCCATCAATTGATCAGAGCTAGTCTTGGGAGTAGTTTGCTTTTGGAAATGAAGGCCTATGCAGATGGTAGGCACATTCATGACTTGCAGAGCATCTGCACAGAATAGATAATTAGGTAAGTGGAAGACAAGAACACAGTAACTAACTTGAACAAAACTAGAATAGATAAATGCATACAGAAATTAAATTATTTAGTATATTACCATGTATGTGAACTGAAATATTAAATTGTGTATGGTTTGCATTTGTTTTATCTACATTTTAAAAAGATTGGAGGGGAAGGTAGAGGCAGTTGCCTGCCTCCATTCATCACATGGACTCAGCATTCAAAACAATTTTAAATTAGAACTGTAAATGAATTGCTGTATGTTGGTGCTGATTTAAACAGCCTTAAGCTGAGTTTGGCTTAGAATAGAAGACATCTCTCAAATTTACTAAACAACGACTCAATTGTTCAAGTCTTTTTCATGGGAAAATATCTCATTATACTCAAAATTTGGATAATAGAAGAAAATTCAAGCTAAGGCATAGATAGCTGAGATGCTGACCCACCTTTTCTCTATAGTAGTTGCATACTAGAAAAATAAAGGTGACATTGTGGTTTTAATGTTTATTAGACTGCAATAGACTAATTTATATTTAAAAGACTCTCTCAATTTTATATATTACTACAGTACCCTCTCTTCTATAAACAAGAAATATTGGACTTTTTCTAAAAAGTTACTTTATGTCTCAGATTAGTTGTAATGATGGTCCCTGGCATAACTACAACACCCTTGGTATTTAAATGTTAAAAATAACCCAGCTGAAACAATTTTAGTATGGCCATTTAATTAGCCAAGTAAAAGTTAAAAAAACAACGATGAACACTAAATAAGACTGTCCCAGAAGGTGGTATTTCCAGACAGATGGTTCCATTCCTGAGCAGGGGAAAGATGCTGCCCTTGCAGACTGGAAGGAAGATAACCCCCTGCTTTGGTTTGGCAGCTTCACACAGTACTTAGCCCACACATGGAGCATTGACATTTCTGGCAGGGAACCCTCCTCCTGCCTTGTGGTGCAGGGGAAGTCTTGTCCTACAGCAGAGATCGCTCAGTGGTGGAGCTATGCCGTGTCATGCCATGTTATGCCACCTCACCAGGACTGCCCCACACAGCTCATGCAGACCTCATCAGGATGCTCATCAGCCCATCAGATGGAAAGAGCTTCCTCCATCCAGCTGCATATACAAAAGGAACATTTCTAAGGACCTTCATGCAGCCTGTGAGCAGTGCAAAAGACTCACTGGCCAATTTCTACCTTGCCAAACCAACATAGTCCTCATCTGCCAAGGGTGCTGACAAGCTAAACCAGGACCAGTACTATTTTGTTCTGCCCCTTAATTTGCAATAGGCTTACAAGATGATGAGACATGACTTGGGCTAGTTTTATATTTTTTTAGTAGAAAGAGGAATAAAGGACAAGAAAGCCTTCAAGAAAAGACTTGAAGACCCTGCCCATTTCCTCCAACAGGCAGCAGGACCGCGACATAAATGTTTTTTCCATCACTAGCACTAAGCAAGCGTGCATCTGAACACACTGCAGGAAAGGGCAGGCTGTGCAGCCTGCTGCTGCAGGTCCCAGGCACACTGATACATACACTCTGCCTATAGACTCACTGCCATTGGTACAGCTGGAGTGTATAAATTTTATACATAAATACGAACACCGTAGAGTAGTAGTGATCACTTGCTATCCCTGAGGTCACAAATGCCCCACTTTAGAAATAACAAGGGTATTGTTTTGACCCTATGTAAGTCTTCCTGTGTGACCCGCCCTAGACTAGATGGTCCTGCTCTGGCAGGAGGTTTGGACTTGATGATCGCTAGAGGTCCCTTCCAACCCCTAACGTTCTGTGATTCTGTGATTCCCCAAATAAGTACAATTGCAAATAAATTATCTTGATTAGCAATTGATGCTTTCCATTGTAGTCTATTCACAAGATTTACTTTGAAGCACACAGGAAGTGCAAAGTGTCTGTTAATCCATTCAGAAAAACATTAATAACAAAGGAGAAACTGACATATATATTAGATTTCTTTAAAGATTAAAGGTTTAAATTAATTTCTACACAGAATAATTAACAGATTTACTTACAAATTGCCACAAAATTCATCATACATTCAGTATAAATTTTGCCAGTAGTTTATGGCATTCTTACACAAGTGTTCTATGAAAAAATGCATACAATTTATGAGTAATGGGTCCCTCCTTGATTTAAAACTCCAAAAAACACTAAAAAAACCCATTCACTAGGCAATTTCTTCCTATATCCATATTTTCTTTTGTAATATGACATTGAAAGTGTTTTCTGATATATATATTGATATATATATATATATAAAACATTAAAACCAAGTTAATTATGCAGCCATTCCCTAATCATGACTGTAATTTATTTTCTGCTAAATTTACCCCTTCTGGTATAGCAATCTGAAAAGACGCTTAACTCTTTTATACCCAGTTTCTAACAAAGATTATTACACATACTACCTTACTTTTGAGCACTTCATTAGACAACTACAGGGCCATTGGGGCCCTCATGTTGCTAAAATTAAGCATATTCATAGGTTTTTCCAGGGTCCGGGCCTGAATATTTAGATCACCATGTGATTTTTTTTTTTTAAACATACCAGTCATAGATCATACATATAGTTATAGCAGGAACAAGATTAGGCAAAGTAATTAATTCAGGACTCTATTTTAGTGATTCCATTTTAACACAAAATATGCTGAATTGTGTGAGTTATTATACCAACTTTGCAGACTAGGTGATATAGAAGGCATTTTGGTTTTAATAAAGGCTGGAAATTTTATTCAACTTTGAACTCAAGTATGCTAATTTTACTGAGAATCACTATAGATTATCAGATGAGGGTTGTGCACAAATTTATACATTTCTCAAGATTTCAGTGCAAGGTTTTCTTTGCTATTTTTCATGTTCAATAGCTTATTTTGAAACATTATCTTACCCTTTTCAAATAAGTAGCAAAGAGTATTTGAAAATTATTCTTTAGAATGCTAGTATTTAGAAATGAACTTGATCACTAACAACATTCTTTTAACATTCATTATTTACACATATCTTCCACCTCAGATGTAATTCTAAGTGACATAACTTTTCCCATGCCTTGACAGATTATACAAAACACTCTATGCCTATGTATAATACATATTTAATATAATTTCAACCTATACCTTCTACCTACAGCTTGAAAAAGAGAAATGAGCATCATTTGCCACTATGAAGAATATCAAATCATCAATAATTACTTATTAATATAAGAAAGTATCATTGGTAGATTAGAGGTACTGTAAACTACACTGAGAATGATAATGAAAACAAGTTCACATATTAAAAAACATGATAAATAATTTTTTTCTTTCTTGGGGAAATGATGAAATCGGAGTCCGTGCCTTTCACCAGACACACTTAGTCTGAAAAGCTCAAGGGCAAGATGATAAAAAAAATGGAACAATGCCAGAAGAGAAATCTTCTCATGGTAGTTCTCTTTGCAAAGTGCTGCAGAGTTCAAGAATACTTTGTACTTTATCAGTACGACTTATTAATAAAATAAGCTTAAGCCATACACTCCTGAACTCATATTAACTTTTGGGAAAACAAAAGACTTTAAGAACACACTTACTTCTAGACATAGTTTAGAATATTATACTGGATTAGAAAACAGGAAAAATACTGGATGATAATGTAATTTATGATTATGTTATTCTAAATACAGAGCCATCAATAGAATAAATTATACTTGCTCAAGAATTTTCAGTGTTTATGTTTACTAAGTCTACAATTTAACAGATCAGTTTTGATAGGCAATTTCACAAAGTTTTTGTGCTCCCTTAAAAATAGAGTTTTGAAGTGTCTTGTATTCTAGTGCATCTATGCAAACATGATTGGAACTGTTGATTTTCCTTGAAGCAGAAAGCATAATCATCAAGAAATTATTTAAAAGGAAATTCAAAAGAAAGAAGTTAGCCTTTTCTCTGTACTGGCTGATGTCCTTCTTTATACCTCATCAACCATTACGCTAAATTCAGTACTTGTTAACTGATA
This sequence comes from Merops nubicus, assembly GCF_000691845.1. Taxonomy (NCBI): domain Eukaryota; kingdom Metazoa; phylum Chordata; class Aves; order Coraciiformes; family Meropidae; genus Merops; species Merops nubicus. Next base: position 10,200 of record NW_008602386.1, on the reverse strand, counting down.
AAAATATTATAGATTCCAAGGCTACGCTGGGATTATATTTATTTAATCCATTCTTACATATGGATTTCAGGTGTGCTGCAAACTGTTTGCTTGTATTTGTTCGTGTGTCTCTTTTTTAGCATGTTCTTGCCTTTCACAGTGGTCTAGTGAAAAGGCGGCTAGAAACTTTCCAGTGAAACAAAATAGTGAACAAAATAGTTTTCACCAGATAAATTCTACAAAAATACAAAACTGTCTGAAAAGTAACTGTGAGATTTACATTTATTTTGACAAAAGGACCATCTGGTTCATAATGCATTTTTTTTTAGATTGTTTTCTTAGATTTACCATCTTTAATAACTGTCTAATTTGTAGCAGAATTTTTTATTAACAGCAGACAGAACACTTCTAGAAACCCTGTGCTGATGATGATGCAAACCCTTTCTCTTTGTTTTCTCCTTCCTTCTCATCTCACATCACTCCCACAATTCACCCTGAAAGAAACTTGTTTGTAGGCAAAAGTGACCCACTGATTCCATTTTCAATACTACTGCAGTAACTACCATAATTGTGAACATGTTGGCAAAGCATACAATTCCAATTTAGTGAAAGAAAATATGAATGCACTTTGTAAACATTACTGCCTCAAACACTTTCGTTTTTACTCAGCCTTCTTTGTTGGCTCCTACTGATTTTCTGATTGTGCAGAGGGTATTAATAAAATTATTTAAAAAACAGAGCACCCAAACCAGTTATACTCATCTCTTGCCTTCTAGAAACTCCATTAACAGTTTCACTCAAGCCAGCTCTAGACTTTTTTAAAAACAACTCAAGTTCTCCCTCCTCTTCCAGTATAGGTTGTGAAAATTTTCAGTCTTATGAACAACAAATGTGTTTTCCCTTTAAGCCCATTAAAGCTTCTCAAATATCAGTAGTGTATGTATATCAGATCAATGTATGAACCATTTCCCAGTAAAATTATCAAATACATTTCTTTTATAGCATTAACAAAATAGGCCTATGACAACTCATGTCTTTTCCAGGAAATAGGCTGTACATATTGCTAATGCATATATTTCTTAATTAACCATTCAAAAGTGGATATACAAATTCAAAATGTTTGGGTTTTTTTTTTTTTTTTTGACACCAGAGCTACGATCAGTACCAAACGACCAAAAACCATAAATTTTTCCTTCAAGTTCTTAATGCACTTGCTTCAGCTGAGCTACATTTCGATCATGTTTGGTTTCGCATGACTGAATTTTACTGGCTTTCTTCCTGGGTTTATTGGGCAATTTGAACACTGCAGAAGCAGTTACAGCTTGACCAGGACATTACATACATCAGTGTTACCTGTATGTTTGTCTAATCAGAGAACAGAAAGAGCATGATATATCACAATCTATCCACCCCATTTTAAGTGGATAATTCTTAAACCAAATACTTAGGAAGCAATTATCAACTAATGAGATTTTATAAATTTTATTAAAACCAGAAGTCATGCTACATCTGAACAACCTTGAAAACTACAGAGATTTCAAGGGGTGCTGGGAATATATTATACCAATGTACAGTAACTCATTTGTTAAATTACCTGTTCTTGGATTAATAGAATCAGTCCCATTGAAATGATTAAATTACCTAGACTAAAAATTAGATGATTTTAAGTCATCTCCCTCCTCCTGCCACAACCCCTGTACTACTAAGTAAAGCACTTTAAATTACTGAAGTTTCTTCCTCAATAACCGGGACTTAAGTTGCTGTGCAAAAAGCTTGTTGCTAGAAACAAACGACGGTGATTTCAGACAAGAGCAGCCAGTCATCCCACAGTGTAATATTTTCTCATTACAGTTTTATGCATACAAGTTAAATACTTTAATTAGGTAAGTACATGGAAATAATGGTATGCAATTAAAAACAATGGCTAATTACAGCTCTATATCTAATAACTGTGGTTCTGAATAAATATGTTTGGCATAAATACTTAGAAAGCATGAGAAAAACAAAGTTCAGTCACTCATCATGCATATGGATTGAGCCTGTATTCATGTACTTCATTTTCAGAAAATCTATTAATTTCTTATTCTAAATTCTTTTGCTTTTAGAGCACTATATGGTGTACATAAAAAGAGGTTTTGCTGTTAAAATTAACATTTCACAGATAATGAGCTTGGTCTGATCAAGAATCTACCAAACCAGAAATATATTACCTCTACCCTGTTTTCTGTGTCATAGAAAACATCCAAAGCTGAGCTATTTGGTGCTAATTGTTTCATACAGGAACAATACCGTTTCATTTAATAGTAGAGTGAAATCATGATCCTATCATACTGAAATAAATTTTAGCTCAGTCCTTTGTTGCCAACTACTTTCTTGACCATTTTCAGTTTGGGTGTACAGACTATTCAGTCCTAGAAAATAATTCTTAATTATCACCATTATAAAAACAGATTTTAAAAAGAATGGTGATTACACACCATCTGGAAAGGTACTCAAGCTGTCAAAAGAATCTCTGAATAGCTCCAGTGTACAGTATTAAAATTTCAACAGGAAATCAGATTTGGTCAAGGGGGAAAAATTCATTCAGATTCATGCATTTTTTAAAATGGGTTGGGCATATCAAATAAAGTTCAAAGATAAAGTGAAACAATATTACTTTAATGGATTTTAATGGAAAGCATGTTAATTTGATATACTGCATACATTAGCACACAAAAGAAAAAAATGAATCAACCCTAAAATAGTATTCACAAAATTCCAGAACAGTGACAAGCACATCACAGATATGAAAGAATACGGAAGAAAGGAAGGAAAAGAATAATAATTAAAAAAAAAAAAAAGGTAAAAGAAAAATTAAAAGCTTTCCCCCTATCTCCTAGGGCACGGATGAAAAAGGAAACAGAGTATCACCAACTTCTCTGACAAATTAAAGATCCAGAGTGTTCCTCTGTAAACATCCAGACCCTGCCAGGGCCCATTGAGGTACCCTAGGCTCAATGTATCCAGGCAACAAGGTCTTCAGAAACTCCTAGTGGGGACAAAACTAGTATTAAGCAGTCTTCCATGTCTAACAACCTGGCACAGCTTCTATTAGCTTGGATAAAAACACAGTTAAGCACATTTGCTTGCTCACTAATGTACAGCAAGGAAGGAGAAAATAAAGTTAATTCTTGCTGCTGGTATTTGGTGTATGCAAGAAGTAAATAATGGGCAATCATATAAATATCTGAATATCTATAGGATTACACTGCTGTGAGACAGAGCAATCAGCAAAATTGTGTTGGTCCTTCATTCTGAATGCAACTGAATCTAGAAAAGCAGGTATCTAAGCCATTGTCTATTATGTCTTACTGCATTAAAATTACAGTTTTAAGGAAAGAAACTGAATAGAAGGAGGTCATAAAATTTCATCAGCTTCCTCAAACACTGAAAGAGGCATAACTGTTATGTGTCGCTACACTTATGTATTCATCTGATTTAATAAAAAAACCTAGACATGGACTTGCTAGTTTTTGCAGTGCATTCATAAAGTTGAATGGAAGTTAAAATAAGTTACAGCAGAATATACTCCAAATCTTCATACAGTTGCCACACTGATCTATCTTATTTCAATGATGTGAAAAAAGTAAGGTTTGTTTTGTGAATAGTGTGAGAAGGAGAGAAAGGGGAAGGAAAGATTCACAACACTTTTTTTTTTTTTTTTAAATTTTATTTCATTGTTACACTTTGCAGCATTTCCCCATTTCTCCTCAGTACTTATCTTCTGTATAAGTATAATTTTCTTCCCCAGCAGAACTTTTTCTTCTTGAACAAGATTTCCGAAGGCCTATCCAATTAAATATACATCCAGGAAACCCACAGACTCATCAAACTTAAAAGTAAGCCCCTCTGCAAGTCACAAAAACTGAAGCTCAGGGTATTTAAGGCACGGCTCAGAAAGCACACACACAAACCCCAATTCACAGAGTCTCAGGAGGCCCCAGTAGGAAATTGGAACAGATGGTTAAAACTATATGTTTATTCTGCTTAGCTTCTGTAAGGCAACTTGGAGAAGAGCATGCTGTTGTAAATTCAAACTACAGCTGTAGCACACAAATGACTACGTTGCTCAGCAGAGGGTTTAGTGGTTAAGCAACCACAGGGTTCACACTGTGCTGTCTGGTCCAGCCCTGTCTTGGCTGATGCAACACTTCAGACAAACCACTTCATGGAGCAGCACCATGTAGCAGTTGAGAGATGACAAAGGGAGTCATGGGAGGCATACTTGTTCATCTGACACTAAAAACCCTCTTCTTCCAATTCAGTTATCTATTTGGAAGTATTTTGCACCAAGAAAGCCTCAGATGTGCTGAGACAACAGAGGCTGTGTGCCAGATACTGTTGAGGTTCAGGCAAGGGCCCCAGACCTTATGCTCACATTCCTTCAAGTGATGGCTTTGCACCACCTGAGAGCTATAACTCAAGCTCAGAGGCGAGTGACAACAGAATTTCAATCTCTGCATGTTACTGCATGAAGCTTTTTCAGGCTAAGAATATTTCTTATTCCTAGAAAAGGATTTAACTAATGTTAAAAGACACCCTTCCTTATTTTAAAATTTATATTAAATAGATAGTACTATTTATCAAACTGGAGAAAATAGGTGTTAACGCATTAGGAATTAAGTCAGCATAAGTTATGAGCTCTCTATATGCATTAAAATACACACATTCAAACGAATTTGGATCCATGCTTGAAAAATAAGTTGGTTTTTTTTTCTTTTCTTTTCTATTAACAGCAAGGCTTATTGTAATTGAAGAAAACAGATACATGTTAAGTCCAATGCTACTAAAAAAAAAAAAAAAAAAGATGGTAGGGAATGAGATGTTTAATCACAAGATAATTTATATCTCAAGACATTTCATATTACATACCTCCAAAGTCTTTCCATTAACTACCAAACTGTAGCAAATTCCGTCCCCTTACCTCCCGAAAGTATTGTATTTAAGTAGTGTTACATTTTCTCAGGTATAGGTATTTTATTATCTGCTACTTCATAATGGATTTTATCACTTATCAAAAACAAAACAAAAAAACAACACTAGAAGATTTGAGAAACAAAGCATGTTCCATAATTAACAAACTAATACTTGTATAGATTCATCCAAGTATCTTAGGCTGGATGTGAAGACAGCAGTTCAGGTCTGGCCAGTAGACATCAGCTATGGCTTATCGTATTGCCTCCTTCAGCACATCGTTCCTCCTCCAATAAATCAGACACCACCCAAAGTTTATCTCCAGGAATGTCAATACCTGAACATATTGGACTAAGGGAGGGATAAAGTACATGCCTCCCAGGTCGCGAGCGACAACCCATGGAATAACACAAGTTTCTCTGACAAACTCCACTGTCAATATAAAAAAAAAAGTCCAAGACCAAGCTAGCTAAACAATAAAAGCTCACCAAAACCACTCTCAAATAAAATAAATGTTTCAGGTTTCATTATTTTGTTTGACACTGAAGCCTGACCAGAATGAGTGTGTATAATCTCAAAAATAAGATAATAATAACTGGGATACATGGATTAATTCAAATTCCTACTTTTCCTTTTTTTTTTTTTTTTTTTTTTTTGACCAGACAGGAAACAGTGTATAGTCACCCAGAGATTGTCACTTCACCTAAATGTTTTAAGGTATTCCTGTAGGCAATTTTCACTTTCTAAAACTATAGCATTATTCTTTCTCTGTGTTAGAAATATATGGATTTAACATGAAAGTTATTTATGAAATTCCACTTCAATGCACACATCTTTTTCTACAGTATTCCCACTACTATACTTAACATGGCTCATGCTGAAAAGCAAGCAACATAACTCCAAAAGAAAAAGCCATTAATTTGAGTCACAGACAGTCATCACACCCTTTATGGCGTAAAATATTTATTTGTCGTTTCTTCTGATATATGTCAACTCTACCTTTGCTAGCTGCTGCGGTTAGGGGTCAGGGCAGCCCCCAGAACTGTAACAGACACTCCCTGTTAACCCCCTCCCCCCATCTCCAAAAAGGGAAACAGAAGGGGAATAAGGGAGAGCGACTTATTGGTTAGAAAAGAAAACAGTTTTAGTACTACCATTAATAATAATAGTAATAATGATAATAAAGTGGAATATATACAAATATATCCAAAATTGGTATCAAACCCAACTCCCACCGATGGCAATACATCACTGTGACCCCATGGCTGGGGAGCAGCCCCCAGGGAAAAGTCCCCGGCTGGACTCAAACACA
>NW_008602386.1:0-3891 GCF_000691845.1 Merops nubicus | reverse complement strand
TGAAACCCTCCGCGGGTGCCGACCACTGCAGCGGCAGCCAAAGCAAAGAAGGCAGAAAAGAGAACGAAAGGGGTGACGAAAGGGGTTGCCCCTTGTGATCCTTCAGCTTTACTGGATACGATGGATATGGGATGGAATACCCCACTGGTGAATCTTATGGTCACTTGTCTTGTCCTCTTCTCCCTGCAGGTGCAGGGTACTCTCTGCCTCCCTCCTTGTGGGATCCAAGCTTAGCAGTGGCCTTGGTCTGCACACCAATCCCTGGCAGTAACTCTAAACATGAAGTTTTATCACAGCTAAAAGCAGGCAGTTTGTGCTGCTAACTTCAGACAAAGCAGTTAATTATTAGAGCTTTAGTTAAAAAGTAAAAGCACTAAACATAACCAGTCCTGTTCTACCCCAAACCAGGACATTAGCCCAGAACAAGAATGTTGTGTTGATCTTGGAGGTGGGTTGTGTTATGGTCTGGCTGGTTGTTTTCTTTGTGGTTTTCTTTCAATTCTTTACCAATGTGACAAAAATCAACATAAAATTCCAGAACAGTACTCTTTCAGACCTTGGTAGCCGCAGTGCCAGGTTTACCAATGACTGTTTAAACACCATTTCTTTTACCTATGTACCTATTAAAACATTTTGCAAAATAAGAAGGTTGCCCAGCATGCATATAATTAAAAATATCAATTATTTATAACCTATAGCAAACTTAATTTCAAATAAATACAGTAAATAAAGTTTATGATTTTTTCCTCTGAATAAATACGTGTTGTAAATGAGTGCAAACCTATTAGTGTTATAAGCATTGCTCCTCATTATGCACATTAAACATGCTAGCTCTTTTCATTTTAAAAGCTTTCTAAATCAAATTCTGTATAACTGAATATGCACTGAAAATTTCAAACTAAGTGTCATGGAATAGGGACAAACATGCACGGCTTAAACTCAAGAAAGAACCTTCCAAGATCTCTCACAAACATAACCTCACCTCTAAATTCCTGTATAAACTTCTCTACAGTATTGCTGAAACCAAGGAGGGTATGCTGGGAATCTATCACTCTCTGCCTTCCTTGGTCTTACATTCACCACTTGGCAGCTGCTCATGTACCACCAGGAAAAGGATAGAGGACAACATGTGCTTGTGGTATGACTATATATGACAGTTGCTATGGATTTCATTTGTTCTTAGATTACCACCATTATTTCATAAGGAGGGAGCAAATGTTTCCTCAGCAGCATCTTTTTATGTAGTAGATACTTTGAAATTGGCACAAAGATTTTCCCTGCATCAGTAACACGCTCATTGCAGATATTATTAAAATAAATTCAAATTTTGCCTAAGTCACAAAAACACTACATAACACTTTATAGCTGGGCAGTTATGCTAGACTAGCCTTCGTCTTTAGTGGGCACATAACTGGACACAAGTAAGAATTCGTTTCACAGCTATCTTTAGCAGAAGCATCTATTCTTACAGGGTGATGAGAAGGAAACTTGTTGCTTTTCCTTGTTATTGATGTGAAAAAGGAAGCAGTGAGTTTCTGGAACTGAATGCTAGAAATGCAAAAGATTAAAAAAATAGAGGCAGAGTCCAGGGTGAAAAGGAACCCTAGGGGCTAAGGTGGCAGAGGAGAAGAACAGATAAGAGAAAAACTGTAACATGAAGAGCTAGAAGCCTTTGGAGACAACTCTCCACCCAAACACCTCTGAGGCCACTTCACAAATAGGTTTGGGCAGTTGATGCCCACAGATATAAAACTTTGTGCACTCTTCTATATCAGGCGGTACATCTTGTGCTGTGGATCTAGAGAAATTAGTCCCAGTGATCACCTGAATAAACAAGTGCTTAATAGGCATTCATATGTTGAAACTCAGGAAATTTTATTTTAAGGTGGTTACAGCAAATAAAGTTCAATGTACATGTTCAGAAATTAGAAAAATATCAACATCTGGGGAAGGCCATGCTGTTGAAATTCAAACCCTTTATAAATACATATAATAACACATCCTTTGATTACCTAATTACAACCTAATTTTGGTATAGTATCCATTTAATTCAAAGCTCAAGATGGATGGTGCTCAGAGAATACTATGTAGCACAACACAGCTTCTTTTGTATCCAGTACCTGCTTTATTGGTTACAGAAATTAGGAAGAGTATGAAAAGACACCTTAAAAAAAAATAATGGGCATCTCAAATGACAAAATAAAATAATGGCTGTGTTTTTTGGGTCGTAACCTCTGTGCCTAAGCTTACTTTTGCAAACGAATGTGAATCTTTCAGATTGTGTTGATAAAAGCCAAAGAAATCTCACGAGGGAAATTAATAATTCTGTATAAAGAGCAGCATTTCAATGGTGTGTAAAAAGTACAGCATATAGCCACTACTTGATGAACATAATGAAGAATCATTTAGCAGTTGGCCATTTACCAAATTCTTTTTCCCCTGTGCAGTGATGAATGCTAAGGTTTTGTAGAAAGGTTTACAATAAATGATTATGTAATTAATGACCTCAGCAATGCATACACAAAAAAAGACACCACAAGAAAATTGAACGGCTACTTTAATTGTGACCTTTTTCTAATTTCAGTGTTTGACTTTGAAACCTGAAGGTCCTTGTTCTGTGACTTTATATGGAAATGCTATATCAATTATTTAAAGTATTCCGCCTAACACTGAAAACAAGCCCAGACAGTACACACATATTTTGGATTAATATACATATTTGTAGCATACTTGTACTGTATTATGTGTTACACAGCAGAGAGAGAAAATTGCTAAGATTTCAACTGAGCCTAAGAGGAAAAATTATGCATTAAGGATTGTACTTACCATCATACACTTTTCAGTCAGTAAATGACCTTTAAGTGCCTTTTATCTTGAGAGACAAATTTGAGCGGGCATAATCATGTCTTGAATAGAAACATTTAACAGCTGTATTTTCTTCTTGTTGCATGTGTCCCCACTGGGCCCAGAAATACAGTTTGTATAAAGATCATAAACTAGACCTTCTAGTGTAATTTATTGACTATAAATGTGTTTCAGTTTGATGGGAAAACCCAATGCTGAACGCAGACTAAGAATATGGGGTTCTATATATTACATGAGTATAGAGAGACTGTAAGAAAACCCTTATATTAGAGGTATATGCAATCACAGACCTGGGTGAGTACCTACTATTTTTATGTGTCATAAAGCACACAAGTTTTAGGATTGTAGGGGTTTTTGGGTTTGTTTTGTTTGTTTTGTTTTTCCCTTTACAATAAAGCTCCCTGTCCATGTGCTGAGTAGAAAAGGAGATGGTCTATTACTGACAGGGTTACTACTTTTTACAATGTTCCCATAAGCTTTCTTTTGGGGTCCTGTGGGCATGTACAAATAAGAAGTGCAATTATCAAACGGTTTTCACTGGAAGCATGTTAGGCTATATTAAAGTGTCTTACAAACAAAAATGATTCAACAAAATCACAACACTTAGATGTTATTTTTTGAACTAAATTTCTATAATAATGACTCATGTACCTTAATGGAAAATTGGTTTACATTAATTCATGTTTTGTTCATTGTACTTAGGTTTAACAGGAAAGAAAAAGGAAAACAAATTAAAACTTAAAATACATTTCATTTCTTTTTTCCTATTTAAATTGAATTTTGACAAGTTTTTAATCTTTTATTTACATATGCTTTTCCAATTAATAGATGTTCCTCAAAATTTAAGGTGTTTTTTTGTTTGTTTGTTTGTTTTTTTTTTATGGTGTAAACTGCTGCAATTCCTCTTAAAATTAAAAATTTCTAGCTCATTACACAGAGTGTCATGAACAGACTGAAAATTTCCCAAACATTTGAAGAAATAAGATGCTTTACTTCTGTCCTACTGTTGTGGTTTGAGGCTTGGAA
>NW_008602385.1:2981-3272 GCF_000691845.1 Merops nubicus | reverse complement strand
CCCCGCCGGGCCTCGTCCCCTGCGTTTGGAGCGGAGCTGAACCGAGCGGACAAAGTGGGCGCGATGCTCCTTCAGGGCTCGCAGGGAACCAGAGCCAGCCGCTTACAGGAACCCTTGAGAGAAAGTATTTTCCTTACGTAGCTAAACTGACCTCATTTTGCCTGCTGAGGTGGGAAGGGAAGTAGCTGAGAGCTCAAACATACCCAAACCCCCACAAATGGATCTTGTGTATCCCCCCCGGCAAGTCACAGCTCAGTTTTCACACATCGCTTAGGCTTCCAGGCAGAGCTT
>NW_008602385.1:0-2903 GCF_000691845.1 Merops nubicus | reverse complement strand
GGGCTGGACTCCTCAATGGAGCAGCAGGCCTGGCAGATACAGAGCTCACCTCATGCACAGTACTGCCCACACTTTCAGAGGTATCTATTAGTGCTCACGTTCTCATTAACAAACCCTCCAGAAGCATTGGCACATAGAATCATAGAATCCTTTAGGTTGGAAGGGACCTCCAAGATCATCAAGTCCAACCCTTGAGCCATTAGGGCTCTAAAGGCCTCTGCTAAAACAGATCAGAATCTGTCAGGGCTGGAAGGGACCACAAGGATCCCCCAGTTCCAACCCCTCTGCCATGAGCAGGGACACCTCCCACTAGGTCAGGCTGCCCAGAGCCTCCTCCAGCCTGGCCTTACAGACCCCCAGGGATGGGGCCTCAACCCCCTCCCTGGGCAACCCATTCCAGGGTCTCACCACTCTCCTGGGGAAGAACTTCTTCCTCACATCCAGCCTGAATCTGCCCACTGCCAGCTTTGCCCCATTCCCTCTAGTTCTGTTGTTACTTGATATCCTAAAAAGTCCCTCCCCAGCTTTCTTGTAGCCCCCCTAAGATCCTGGAAGGCCACAATAAGGTCCCCTGGGAGCCTTCTCTTCTCCAGACTGAACAGCCCCAGCTCTCAGTCTGTCCTCATAATTTCTTCTATGTGGATGCTACACCTGCAAAACCACAGGCCAGACACTGGTTGTTCAGTAGGCCAGGTCTCCAATCAAACACCATAAAGATTTTTCTTGAGTGTTTTGTGTCTGCTTGCAGTCTAACTTCCCCCTCCCCCAATATTTGCTATTTAAAAAAAAAACAAAAAAAAAAAACTAAGTATCTTCAGGCAGAATTCTACACTAAAAATATTTCACTAACCTTAGAAGATGAATTCAGCCTTCTCTTACTCATCAGGAGACACAGGCAGGTTAACTGTGACTTTACAGTAGAAGTAACAACTTTATTTGCTCTCTGCACTAGAGAGTTCCCTCCCACACACCACTTCATGTCCCACCAGTAACACAGCATTACCTGAGCTGTTTACACATTCAGATGTCAAGAATAGAGGAAGGTTAAAAACAGACCAAGACCTACTAAAAAAAAAAATAAAATTTCCCCAGACACATTAGCTAAACAACCATTTGATTCAGCATAAATTTAGAACAAAGATATTCACACAGAACCAAAAAACTTCCACAATCAGAGGAAACAGGAACACCGTGGACAAAGTCACATTATTTGCTGTATCTGCATAACATACTAAATCAAACCCTTGCCTTTTACAGGGGTCACACGTTTTCCTAGGGTGGCATCAGCACCATTTTGTTTTTGCAGAGGAGAGGATTCTGCAGAAAGGAACGGAATGCAGCACACACTGGAAGTTTTTTGTCACTTGCTGCCATCTATCAGCAGTAAAGAGCAAGACAGGTAAAAAACAAATTTCCACGAGCAGTGTGAAGGCTTAAGACAAGCCTTGAAGCCAGAGCCTGTTCTGGTACTGATTAGACCTTGCTACCTGTACGTTCCAGCACTGGCAATGGCAACCTTTACTTACTGAACTTACAGCTTTCTGAACTTTACAACTTATTGAGGCTACAGCCAATTCTAAAAAATGCTAAATGGCTACATCTGTTAAGGGATTAGATATATTCCCTGATTATACCACTGAGGAATGCAAAAGATTATGCACATTTCCTGCAACAAACAGATTGTTCCTTTAGGGTGAGCTGGAGATTGAACAGAAAATGTAATGCCTGAACAGCTGGAGATAAAATGCAGCTTCTCACACCACTGCCAGCTTAGCTGCTGCCACTAGCTGCATTCAGGATGCTACTCAGTAAATCAGAGTGACCTTTTCTATGACTCAAGCAAAGCAGAAACATTCACAATTAATATCTGAGTGAGAAATTCTAGGCTACAGAAAATTCCAGTAACAGCCACTACAATACTGGTTTGCCCAGACCTTTGCTATTCCCACAGCAGATGCTTCACAATTCATCTCCTCTTCCACCACAGTAATATGACTTTTGCTCTTCTGACCACTCCATATCCTTGTTAAGTCAGTCCAGCACTAAGCAGCTTTCACTCCTCTGTCTTTCAGAGGACATGGCCTTGTGTTCTTACTGCTGAGCCACAGACTGCCTGGCTGGGCAAGGAGCTGAGGGTGACCCTAGCACTGGGGCAACCCAATCCCACAGTACCTGAGCAAGGTGAGCAGAGGCAGCAGGATCCATCCAGAAGCAGCACAGCTATAGCATATAGGCAGGGTGGATCTAAAAGGGAAGACTGAGGACCAGCCCAGAGCCTAGTCTGCCTGTGAGCTCAGCCCTGAGCTTAAATGGAGCTCCTGGAGCAAGGAGCAGAGGGGTGGGATTTGGTCCCAGGTGAGGCTGGGCAGGACAAACAGACCTGTTGATGCCCTTGACACTGACCACTATCAACAAAAGGTTTTTGATGAAAGAATCCCTTATTTGTTAAGCTTTCAGTTGGGTGCTTAAAGTTATTTTGAAAGTTGTAGCTTCATTGTCTGTGCTGTTTGTTCATCTCTGGCACAGAATAGTTGGAAAACCATTACAGCTTCTTTTCTCTCAATACCCACTACTCCTGCTTCCTCTGCATGTGGCTGGCACTTCACTGTATCTACTCAATGTTTTCCACTCCTAGAATTACTGCCTGTGGTGTTCTCACACATGTCCCACCAGGCACAGAACCTCCCACCTTGATGAATTAATTCATCCTCCAGCTTGTAACTATGCTGCTCTTTTTCTGCATGATTTTAATTTAACCCAGGTCCTCCTCAGGCCTGTCCATGATGCCATTTCTGCTCTCCTGCTACCTTTCTTGTACTTTCTTCCATGGTCTACAAACTATTAACATTCATGACTTATCTTTGCAATTCACTCCTCTGCCTTAACCATTGATAAACTTAGAT
>NW_008602384.1:127675-173585 GCF_000691845.1 Merops nubicus | reverse complement strand
TCTTCTCTTTCTTCTCTTTCTTTTCTTCATATCTTTTTTTGTTGTTGTTTGTTTTCTTTTCTTTTGTGTTTACTGGGAAGTGTTCCATGCTCTTCTCATTTAAATGTTTATGCCTTTATGGTTATTTTTACTGCCATACCTGTGGGGCTTCTCACTGTATTGCCTGTAGCCAAAGGAGATTTTAAAGGAATTAAATTTATTCAGTTTAAATCTTCAGGGGTATACAACAATATCTTAAACAATCAGCAATAATTAAAAAGCATCTATTCGACCTGCATAAAAATAAGGAAATAGGTTTAATTTAAATACAATAGTCTGGCCTAAAAGTTTTTTTCATTAAAATCGAAGAGGGTCTTTCCTCTTCCCCACCTTTCTTTTATTTTATGTAACTTTTAGGTAGTTACTTTGTTAAAGTTATTTTGCCAGTTTGGTGGCTTCCAGCATGTGAGATGAGTTTGTTGGTTCAGAGCACTTCTTGGATGGTTTGCATAAGAAATTACCAAAGCCTCCACAAGCTGACCTAGGTACACTGCTTGGTTGCCTAAGCTGAGGTTAAGCTGGGCTCCTTTGCAAACTTAAGAGCCTGCTCTGTCAAATGTGACTCCTCTGGTTGACATGCTGGCTGTACAAATATACCTGGAGTACCGTAGTTTAGTGGAGATATAGTCAAATATATGTAGCCACTCTATATCCCAGTAAATATTATAATTATTAATTAACAGTTAAATTACATTAGAAATATTTTAAGGTCTTACAAACAAAGTAAACTCAGTGTGTGAGAAGTGATCGTAAGTGGTTGGATTTGCTGTAGCAACTTTCCCCTGACACAGCATCTTATGTGAACAGAACAATCCTCACACAGTGTGCATGTGCCAGGAGCAATTTCTGCTGCTACTGGTCACCAGTGATGGTGACAGGTACCTTCAGGTGAGACTCCAGAAGCTAGCTGTGGTCAGACCTCAGCCAGAGCTACTTTCCAAGGAAGCCCATCGATGGAACTGGGACATTGTAATTTGTGCTGTTATGACTAAATTAGGATGTTCATGCCATCCCATGCTTGCCTCTGCTTCCTTCCCTCCCTGTTCAAAACTACGTTCAAATTTTTCTTGAAGACTGTAACAAGAAAAATGTTTTTGGGGTACAGTGTCACTCAAGTACTTTTTGGTAGCAATTTTGTGTTAAATATGCTTGTCCCTACCTGATCACTCTTGATCCCCCAGCTTATTGATCAAAAAGTAAACCTGTGCTGACACATAAGGGAGGCCAGTGCATATCAGCCAGGGACAGAGAAGGCTGAGAGAGAGCAGCAGCTTCTTGTGCCAGCAGCCAGCAAAGTCTGCAGAACTGCACCTTTCCTGGGTTGTAATCAAAATAACATAGACTTTTAGACTCAAAATGAGAAAGTTTTACTTGCAACGTTTATCAAGGTGCATAAAACCACTTGGATTCAGGTAGTCTTCTTTTCTTAATGTAGCCAAAAATGTATATAATTGAAACGCGGTTTGGGTTTTTTTCATTTTAGAGTCTGAGGATATTTTCCTAAGGGGATGAAAGGGAAAGGATAAATTCTATACAGTTTGTTCTAAGTGCCAAAGAAAGTGACAGCTATCTACATGAACAAAATTTCTAACAGCGCCTCACAGCCACTGGAAAATGCTTAAGAGTCCACAAATAGAAAAAGGTTAAAAACTACTGACCTAAATAATTGGTTCAATTTTCAAGAGTGCTGAGCATCCAACTGTTCTCATTGATTATAAACAGATGATGATAACGAATAACAGCTCCCATAGTTGATGAAAGGCATCTTTTCTGGGGAACTTGTCCACAGATTCTTAGAAGAAGGATACATCTAATACAAGCCTTTGATAAGGAGGTACATTTCTCCCTTGGTTGTCTATTTTGTATGCATAGCATACATAAATATTTTTGCTTTCACACTATCTTAGTTTTCCTTAGAACTCAGTTTATAATGGAACTGTAGCAGATAAGAGAAAGCATAAGACAAGATTTTAGTTTCATATGTGAACTGTATGCTGCTTCATGCTTCAGTCCTGAAACTGCTTTCATATTTATTGTATTGTTTGACCATCTTTTTTACATTTAGTAAATGCAACATCCTGATCTCCTCCTAACCAGAGGAGTTAGAAAAATGTACGAGTGATCTGTTAAATTTTATATCAGCTTTTGATATTTTTTTGTTGCCATAACCAACGGGTTTCATGTTTTGACTCTATTATTGTGGTAAATACAGAAGAGCTATGTTGTTTACTGGGAGGAAAATTGCACCAAGTGTTATCAGGAGAAAACTGAAGCTTGGACTTTAATTGAAAACTCTAGACACCCTCCTAAAAGTTTTTCTTTTTGATGTTGTCATTCATATACTTCAGACCTCTGGATTTTTAGAGCTTTGATTTAATTAATGTTTTGAAAGTTTCTGCCAGTTTGATGTGGGCAGCGAGTACTCTCAGACTTGTCCTGCAATAGTAGTTCTTGTGACTGAAAAGAATCTGAGCTGAAAATATGTGAAGTCCTCTTGTCAAAAATGCTGGTCAGTCTGTTCAAAGTATCTGTGTTCTATAAAATAACAGCCTTGGTCCATTTTCTCAAATTCAGTAGTGTTCTGATCTATTGGTATTTTGAGTAGCTATGTTATGCCAGTTGTTGACAATGAAAAAAGCTTCTTGCAAAATGATGTTTTTCAACACTTCTTGTTGTAAGTGAGGGCATTAAGTTGTAATGCTGACATTAGCTGGAACCAATTTAAGTTATACACAGATGATGCCATATAACTAGTACCCTACCAGGAGAGTATTTGTATCAACTTTTGATTAAATCATTAATCTTCTCTCAGGAACCTTTAAAGACATTGACTTGAACTCCTTTCTCCCAGACTCACAAGACTACTACTTAAAAAAATAGATATCCTAGTCTTGCATGCTGGGAGCTTTTATACTTAATGTGTCGTTTTCATAAGAGGTGTTAAACCTGTCTATATAAGCAATGCTGAGTGTAGCCTGTAGCTCCCAGGCTTGCTCACTAAGCCTAGTAAGTAGCATCTGAAGTCACTGATAAGTCATGATGGAGTGAACAGAAAAAGGATGCTCAGGTGGAGAGGAGATCTTGAGTCAGCTGCTGGTCTTTGTGTCCAACAACTTAATGAAGCCATGCTATAGCCAAGGGCAGCAACAGCTGTGCAGGTACTGCATCAGCCCTCCTCACATTCTGCTCCTTTTGACACTCAAACGCACTTAAACCTGTCAGTTTGACATTGTGACTTAATAGTTAAAGGGAGGTTGTTTATTTTTAATAAATATGTAAGATCATTCTCTCCACTCAGAAGAGGGAGCCAGAAAGCCAAACTTGGGGAATCCTAAGGGCCGTAGAAATACTAAGGCTGCTAAGAACACACACATGCAAATGGCAAATTTGATTACAACGATGGGCTGTCTGCTTTGCAGCTCCTGGAAGCCCACCCTCAGCCATAAAAATGCAAAAATAGTGCAACAGGCAATGTGGTAGAACAGGGCGCTCTGTGTTCATTCACAATTAGGTGTTCTATTCTGTTGTCACCAGATGCTGCCACGCACATTACACAACAGAAATGGGATTAGCAGGAATAACAAAAACCTGTCAAAGCACAAAACCATGGCCTAGTAGTCCTGACAAATTAAACAGCCTACAATGAGTGCCAGAGCATGAAAATCACTCACCCTTCCTCTTCTATCTCTCAGAGGTAGGCAGTAAATGCCTTCTTAAAGGCAGGCCACCGTGTAGCCAACACTAGACATAGAGGAGAAAAAGGCATTTTCATTGCTGATTGAGTGTAGATTAAAGACAAAACAGCTGACTAGTGAATATCTGAAAGATACTTGTTTCATTCTGTTAAATACAGAATAATTCACATGTTCCTGGTATGTCCTAAGTAGTCCATGTTAGAAACACTGGTCTACCCAGCAATGCATTTCTATACGTATGAGCTTCCATAGAGTGCTCTTAGCTTGATTTGTATTGGTGCAATGCAAGATAAAATAGATCCAATAGCTATGGGAAACTCATGTTTTGCTCACTATACTCATGCCGGTGAGTCATCAACATGAAAAGCTGGAGGATTCAGAGGGTGAGAGAAGATTATTTGTACAGAAACTAGCTCCAAGTCTGGAAACCAGATGATGAGTTCTTTGTGTATTGCTCTGGGACAGCCCACTGTGCTTGAAATTTTTCTAGGGCTATATGATGAGTTGGTTTTTGTAACCCAGTTGTCCATTCCACATCAAAGTCATGGCAAAAACTGTGACTTGTAACAAGCTTTTTCACATGTTTTTTTCCGAGGCAGCTTCTGATTTTGTGGGTTGCCTGTCACTCATCCTACCTTAGTATTCTTTGTATATGGTGATCATTGGCCACTCTTATTGCATCTGTACAGCGCTTCAGCTGGAAAATTTTTCTCCCAGCCACTCTCAGACATTATTTGCTCATCGTAAACTTGGTGCACTTTTATTCTTGCCATAACCTCAGCTGTATGGTTCTTCAATTTTTCTAGGTGTGATTTCTAATAAAAGAAGTGAATGGACTTCAGCTATGGAGAAATGGGAGATAAGTAGCTGGAAGATCAACATCTTTAGGCAGCTTTCTAGATGATACTTACTTTCGCAATGCTCTTTTTTCCCCTCTCCATACTTCTTTATCCTCACTTTTCTTCCTCCCTGAGAGGTGGCAGATAAGTCACTCAGCTTCAGTGCTACTGTAAGTTCCGATGACCAATTCAACAAGGGTGACAAATGTTACCTTCTTGCCTCTTTCCTGACCCCATAAGATTTCCAAGATTTCTTCTGGGATTTACTTACAGAAGATGTATTTCTTCATCTGTGGCACAAAAACCATTTTTCCCCTTTATTTCCGCCCTCTGAGAAAGTCCTTGGAGTAATAGGTAAAATGTCAGAAATAATTAAGAAAAATACTGGTATACACTGTGGCAGAGAATTACACCTTTTGAGATGGTCATTGCCATCATCTGTAATCAGTCCCCTGATAGATATAAATACCAGCTTTATCATCTGGTTTTAGATGATGATGTGTTGAATCAATGTTGATGAAGACTGCAACTTCAGTTAAAGGGAAGGAATAGTTTCAGTTGTGAAGCAAAGGACATAAGTTCAAAATACAGTAAGTAATTGACACAGAATACAGATACTCCTTTATACAATATCTGTCTGATCCCATTAATAAAAATTCAATCTTATCTTTTCCGTTCTTTACATTTCTTTTACTTCTACCTTGGACATCTGTGCATGGAAAGCAAACATCTCTGTGTAAGAGTGCTTAGGCAGCAACTGATGTTAATATGTTTAACATATTGAACACTCAGAACATCATGTCTACAGTGGCAGGCAAGTGGCAAAGTCTAAAGTTAAAGAACTTATGTAATTTTAATGTTATGGAGGGAAAAATAGGCAGGTGTTGTTTATATTTTATGGAATTTCCTGTGACAGGGTAACTCCGTAGTATATATACTTATATTGTCATAGCCATAAACTATGGTGTATACAATAAAAAATGAAGGGACCACAGAACTTTCCTATGGCATATCTAGGAAATTTGTTTCCTTTGGGGCTTGCTGCAGAATATTACAGCCTTGGAGATAAAGGGGCATCCTGATTTAGAAGACTGACATTGTGAAGAGTGTAAGAGAGTGGACTTAAAGGGGAATGATGTGCAACATAACAGACAGTGGCAGATAAGAAATGGAGATTTAATTTTAGTATGATAGAAAAGGTAAACTACACAAAGAAGAATAGGAATGGCAAGAAAATATGGGGAAAGATGTACAGAGGGCAAATTTGCCTGGGGAAAAAAAAAAAAAAAAAACCACAAGGCACCAGCTAATGCTGGCATGGTGCTCTGGGTTGATGATAGCACCATTCTGTCCCAAAAATTTTTCTAAGAGCTTGCTTTCTTCTTGGCATGGAGAGCATGTTTCTGGTGAGTACCTATGCCCAGGAGCAATGTCTTTACATTTTGGACTAAGTGGCTATTCTGATTATTAGATGTTTATGTCCTTAAGAAAGAAGCTTTTTGCCTCACGTCTTAAAAAAAAAGGTCATATTTGTTTTCAGGGAAATGGATCACAACTAGATTTATAGTATTGAGTACTCAAAGATCAAATTGCATAACCACAACCATTTATATTTTTATTAATAGGAAATAATACAAAGGAGCAAGAAGCTTATATGCAGTTCAAGTGTTGAGCATTCATCTTCTTCAAAATGTGTTTGAAAGGCAAATGGACTTGGAATACCAGTCAAAAAGCTAGGAACACTCATTGAAATTTATTACTTTTTATATTTAGGTAGATTTTAAGTATAAGTTATAGTGCCTGCAGACCAACTTGAACTGCTCTACTATGTTTTATGAGGTACAAGGTAGCAATTGGTTGCATAAGGGGCTAAAGATTTAGTACTAAATCCTCTTCAACTTTT
The DNA here is from genome assembly GCF_000691845.1 of Merops nubicus. Taxonomy (NCBI): domain Eukaryota; kingdom Metazoa; phylum Chordata; class Aves; order Coraciiformes; family Meropidae; genus Merops; species Merops nubicus. The sequence continues at coordinate 167,109 of NW_008602384.1, read as the reverse complement.
AAATGATAGTTCTGTATTCTTTGATTTCTTTAAAAAGTCCTAACAGCTTTGGCTACACAGTTAGTAAGTACCTTAACCTGCTTTGGAATTGATATCTATATAAAAAGCCTTGCATCTGCATGCAAAGCTCTACAGATCACTCAAAAAAATTTTTCAGACCCTGGAAGTTCTGGGATATTGGGACAGTGTTCAGGGACAGAGTTCTCACAGTTTACATTAGACTTAAAAACTAGCTGGGTTCAAAACCTGCAGCAGGGCCATGCTGTGTTCACATAATGGACAACCCCTCGAGCTAAAACAGTGTAAACAAACTAATCTACTGCCTCAGAACTTTTATATAAATCCAAGATTCTTCCAGAATTTTCTAGAGCCTTTCTAGTATGTTTTGACCTCTCTCTTTCTCCACCTTTAAATTTCTTTTCTCCTTGTCTGTCTATTCAAAGCAAAACTAACAGTGGAAAAAATGTTTTTCATCAGTGGTTTCTGATGACAACAGTAGCTCAACATTCATTTTAATTACACAGGCACGAAAATCCACTAAAGCTGACTTGAGAAGTCTAAATGTTGCTATCTCCATAGACTTCTGTATCCTGCAAGCATGGAATGTCCCTGATGTCTGAGACATGCATGAATATGATATGTGAATATATGTGAGTCTGCCTTTGTTTTTTAGCTTGGATCAGGAGTGCACTTCTAAAGCCAGTCTTGTGACAATCTCCACTGTTCACATTTTTGTTCACATTGAGATAGTCTTGAGTACATGAACTGGAATTAATTTTAGGTAAAAGTAAACCTGAAGATGTGCTCTAGCACTACATCAGACATGCTAGAAACAGATACTCTGTCTGTGGGATTAAAGAAGAGATAGTCCAAAGTATAAATAAATAAAAATTGCCTGTAATGCATATTTCTGGTCCTCACTGTAAAATCTTTTACTCTGCAGATCTGATTCCGCTGGTCTGCATTATTTGCGAATGTGCATGTTGCTTTAAGGTTCAACTGAGTATTTTTTTTCAGTGTAAAAAGATCTTTCTGGTAGCTTCAGAAGATGCTTGGTCTGTCTGTGGGGTTTCAGGTTCTTAAAGAGTGAAATTAGGAAGATAATACTTGACCAGCTGTATCAAACAGTACACATCTCAGACAAAAGCCCAAGTAAGTCCAAAGTATAGTAATAAATATTTTAACTCTTACTATGGCTCCAGGATGCTCATACAATTCTCTTTAGTAGATATGTGTATTTTACATGTGCACATCTGAACTGTAAAAATACACCAAAGTTGATGGCACTGCAAATAATCAAATCCTCTTAATATAAGCTCAGATTGATTTTCAGTGTCTGGTAATTGTTTACGGACCAGTTTCCCCTGCAGTGCTCCTCATATATGTATATATAAAAAGAAGGGGGAACAGCAGCCTCCCTTGATGTAGCAGACTGTTGCTAAATAAGTCTGTACTAGGCAGGTAGAGTGTCCCCCTCAATGAGGCATAAATCATGAACTGAATTTTAGAAATAATGTGACTAACTGTGGCAGTGCAGCGTTGCAAATCTTTCATGAGAAAAGAAAACCACATTTTGCAGTGTTTTGTTTCAGCTGTTTTAATACTCAAATTTTGTTCACCGAGGACTTCATGCCATTTGGATTGTTTTCGCTGAAATATGAAAGTGATATACTCATATCCAAGTGAAATTAGATTTCAGAGGTTTTTCCTCTTTTTGAAAAGCAAAGGTACTTAGTACACAACACAGGAATTGCTCATGATGCTGCTCAAGACATTTTTGTTGAATTGCAAGAGAACATTATAAAACACAATTTACTATTAGTGCTGTTGATAGTACTTTGAACTATTGAAAGACACATTATTATTCAGATTCCTTACTATTTTACTTCCTGTGTTAGTATATGATAAATATACAATCAGTTCTGTAAGTCTTTGAAAGACATGATATTCACGTCAGTTCAGTATTTTAAAATTAAATTGGATCCGTCTTAAGTTTCAGCATGAGTTCTCATTGGCAGCATGACATTAATAAATCATCAGAGCACCATTGATCAACTGACTTATTTAACACTGCACAAACAGCAAGAACTTATACTGGGCCACAAACCCTACTCCATGCCTTTGCCATTAAGAGAGTTAATAATTTCACACTGACAGGCTATTAGTTCTCTCTGCCCCCAGATTTAATATGAAAAATAGAAGAGGCTTCTGGGCAAACAATGAGCTGGGTTGGGTCTGGTCCCAGGTCAAAGTGAGCTGTTCCAGGTAAGACAGCACTGCTAGGTCTATCCAGAGCCTCAGCTTTTCCACATGAAAAATGGGGGGAATTATTCTGATCCTTATAATGTGATTAAAGATTGACCAGGTCCCATTCCTTTCAATCCATTTTCTACTTTTGCTGTAGGATAACATTTCCCAAGTGCTGTAATCCTTAACCAATTACCTTAGACTTTAGTTTGGCTCGGCTCATTACATGCTCTCCGTTCCCTGTTCATCTTTCTTTGATGTTGCATTTTCATACATTACATTCTTCACATGCACTTGTAGGATTCAGCCTGTGTTGGACTTATTATAACTTTCACTGTCTTCATGATGAACTGGCTCTGTTTTCTCATTTCATATAACGAAAAGAAACCACTGTCAAACAGTAAGCATTAATAGCATGATTTTCTCCATCTCACTAAACAGAAACACTCAGATCTTTTCCTGATAAATTCAGTAAAATTTGATCTAACTCTGTCTCCTTCGAAACACAAGCCTGGTATCTAAATTAGGTCTTTGATTAAAATAGTCATCAAGACTCTCTCATTCCTCTAAGAAAAAATGGAAATATTTGAAAAATTATTCAGCTTGCACAAGTGAATCCTTAAATACAAGGTGAGGGTGTGTGAACAGCCTCTGTGGAGAAGGGGAGCAGCCTTGGAATGCCTGGAGGAGTCCTGACTTCATGTCCTTTACAGAATGAACACCAACATAGGCCACATTCTTCAGCCTGCCAAAAAGATAATGCAAACAAGATATGAGAAATGGTCACAAGATCATGACTGTCATGGAGGTGAAGGAGTGACCACTATTTTTTCTGATACCCAAAGTATGGACACTAAGTGGAGGCAACATGCACAGCTTCAGAGGAGATCACAGTGGTACACACACCATGTAAGTGAGCGTTACCTGCCATGAGGCCATGTGCTGCAGGTATTGATCTTTTATGGGGGTTCAGTGGGCAACTGGAGAAGTTCATGTAAGAGTGATCCATCATGGATTGCTAATAGCAAACTTCTAAGGTGCAAGATTTTGGAGGCTGGCAGAGTTTTCTAGGTGAATATCACTAAATGTTTGCTCCTTTCTTGTATTAATTCCCAGACATCCACTTTTGGTCATTGTCAAGGACAATTGGGCAGGATGCACATCTTGCGTAAGCAGGTAAGACACTTCATATAGTCTTCAGTACCTCAGCTATCTGCCTAAAGCTGGTGGAGTGAATCCGTGCCTCTGTTCACAACGTGTGTTTGTGGGTTCCCCACAGAGGGAGGTTTGTTCGGACCTGCTCATGGGCCTGCTCTTGCAAGCCAAGTAACACATACACGTTAGCAGGTGTTAAGGTAAAGTTTCTAACATAGCATTAAATTGAGTTTTAAACAAATGAACTGATAGAAACTCCATCCAAATGACCACATTTCAGTTCAGCAAAACTAGATTTCATTTGAGAGAGCTCTGATCTAGTTTAGTGTCTTCCCACTGGATTTTTATTTCTCCCAGTTGAAAATGTAATGGGTTACATTCTGGTAAAACACACAAGTATTTTCTAACTGCAAACCATCATGTTTCAGTGGTTTCAGCTTTTCAGATTGTTATCTGCAACTGTTATTACTATGCCGTTGTAACCACCACTTTTTTCCAGCTTGAATGTGCTGCTATTTGAACTCTGATCCCATGGATAGAGCGTGAACAGCACCCTCAGTAGGATGGCAAATGATATCTGTTAAACCATGGCCACTTAAATGGTCATAGTTTCTTTGTATATATTGATCACTGAAAAAAGGAAATAAGCTCTGGTCTTTTATTAGTGGATGAATTGTGTGAATTAGAATATTTGACCATTTTAAAGCATGAAGTGTGTATGTGCTGAGTTGTTTGTGGGCCTGAATTTCTAACTACTTTTTTTAATTGGAGGTTGAATTCGGGTCCAAATGGGCAGATCTTAATAACTATATAAACCACTAATCACACCACCAGGCAGATCTTGATGTGTCTTCAATATTTAATTCAGCCAGATACCCTTAAATAATTCAATGATTTTTAATTAAAGAAAATAGGGTATTTAGTTGATTTTTTTTAGGCCGGGGAATATTTATCAACATGATTCCATGCTTTTAATCTTTTCTAATATCTTTTTTTTCCCCTGCTTGGTATATTATGGGTTTTGGAGTCTTTCATAGTTACACAGTTTTGGAAAAACAAGGGCTTTCATTTGTAAATATGAAGGTGATCAATAATAACCTCTGGATTCAAAGTGTCCTTATTTATATTTAAATCCTTCCTCTCACCTGCTGTTTGTTGCTTTTTAGTTATGTCACCAATCCCACTGGAGCTCAAAAAATGTAGTCGGTCCTGTCTAAACTCCCAGACATGTTCTTTTCCCATGTACTCTCCTGTCCCTGCAGCTTCTGATGTAAAACAGATTTAAGTTTGTATGGAGCAGAGGTCAACATGAAAGCTTAAAACAAAACAAAAAAAAAAAGCTGGCATTCGACTGTTAGCTCTGGTTCTTATTATAACTCAAAGCTCTATTTTAATAATTTAAAAATGGTAGTATTGTTCTGTATCCATACCCTACCTTTCACTGAATTTCTTAATGACTGTGATGCCTAGTTTAGATAAGCTTCTAGACTAGTTGATGACCATTTGGATGAGCTGCAGCCAGTTATTCTACAATGGTAGAATTGACAATTATTTTGCAAACTGAGCTCTGTGAAGTTCGCTTTTATTTTGATTAACTTATGGCCAATAGCAAAGCTTTGAATCCATTTCTTCCATTTCTGAGTACTTATTTGTACAATCATGACTTTGGTGAGCCTTTGATATGCATAGTGGAAGTAGTGGTTTCATGAGATAGTGATAACACTTCAGTGATAGATTTCGTAAAAGTTTGTTCCTAAGTACTTCAATTTTATTTTTTATTTTAACAGAACAGCTTTTTCAGTTCTGTAGCTTTGTAGTAACACATTTTTTTCTGAGTCCTTCAGTAAATAATAAAGAATTAAGTGCTGAACTAACATAATGTGTACTAAATACTGCATGCTATGACTCGATGTGTCCATTTACCAGTGTTGTATATATGTAACCAGCCTCCTGCATTTTTCAATGCTTAATCAGATGGAATTAGCAAGTGGAGGTGTAATTCAGTGTTGTGCGTAAGGTCATTAAACCCTGTGGTAATGGGTAAATCCAGACCCTGCTGTGGCCTTGTAAGGCAATTTGGCAAAGAAACCAGTGTTATTTTACTGAGGCGGTGACAGTTGGACAAGGACTGCATCCCTGTTAAGGGATGTAACCCCACTGTATGAATTCACTGTATTTTAGCTTACGTGAAACATGTCTGCGATGACAAGAATCTATACCAAATGTCTGCTGGCCTGTCCTCTTCTTCTAAGGAGAGATATGTACCCACAACAGCCCCAGAGCTCCTCCCTGGTGCACTCCAAGAATGTTTGTCTTTCTGCTCTTCAGTTCAACACCTGTCTTGAAGGGAAAAGTGGATTTCTGCAGAAAAAGTACTTTTTCTCCTAGGAATTTTATTCATGCAAAATGAATCCTGAGATGTCATAGAAGGTAATGAAGATATTCACTATAATAATTAATTATAAATAGAATATTTATCATTACAGAATATTATTATTATATAATAGGAAGCATAATATTATAAAGGTTTAGGCCTTATTCTGTAGTGGGTTGGCCATTAGACTGAAGGATATGAGAAGTATCTGCAACTTCGTGGGAGTTCATGAAAAATTGTGGTCAGTATTCTGCCTATATCAAAATGTGAGACTAGCTTTCAGCTGTGAATTTAGTATTAATTTAGCACCTCTTTTGCTTCTGGATATTCTTTCCTCAATGGACAGTTATTGTTCATCTGATAGAGATTGCTTCTTCATGGAGATGGAAGATGGGATAGACCACAGAGAGCAGATAAACAAGCACTGGTAAAATGCAGTCCTCTGAAAAATTAGAGGGAGTGGGGTTTTATGCCTGATAGCTAAAGAAGTGTCATGGCTCTAGGGCCTTCAAAAGTGTTTGCTTCTTTTGTCTGCAATAAGGAATTTGAGCTCTTTGAGTGTTTTAGGGAAGGTCAGGTGGTGCTTAATTTTGAAGTTGTTTGCCACAGCTGTGTAAATTTTAGAGAACCCCAAGAGGCCTTGAATACATAGTATAAACTCAAGAACTCTGATGTGCACATTACAAAAGGCAGGACTTTATCACAAGAAAACTGTTGATGGCAAGGGAGAGTCATTTGCAGATGATTCTGAGATGGGAGGAGGGATGAAGAGAATGAACTGGCATGAGCTTTGGACCTAGGATGCCATGGGGTATTCAAGTAATGGAGATATTCTTTATAATCCACTGAAGATTTATTATTTGAATATGTCTCATTCCTTGCACAAGAGCCCTGTAAAGTATGCCAAAGTGGAGGAAATTTTAGAAATTTTAGCAAATGGTATTCTTAACCCCAGAGGACGTAAAAATAATTAATTCAGTTCCAAAAAAAGAAAAAAAAAAGCTTTAGATTAAAATAATAGAAACAATAAATACATGCAATGTGCATAATAAAAGCTAATGTATCACATTTTGAAGCATTCTCTGATTTTACTGATATTCTCTGATATTACTAACATTGTCTTTTTATTGTTAGACTTAATATACTACATATCCTCTATTGTTACAAACACTAAATAACTGAGACTTGCATATAATATTGAGCTGGCAATATTGTCCAGATGGCAGTCTTTTTTCTCCAAACTGTGGCAATCCATCTTCACCCTTGTTTCCATATTAATTACTCATCCACATTATTGTATGCTGATTTAAGCTAAGAAAGTAGAATTTCCAGGTCCTGTTCCAAACCCTTTTCCACTACAGTATTGAAACATGGTTGTTCATAATCGTGACAATTTTTTTTTTTTTCATTGTGAAATCATGACAAAGTTATTCTGATACTATCTAGTTATAGTTCAAAGTGATTATATTCAGTCTTGTGTATGTTCAGTGGACTCATCTGGCCAGTGTGGCAGGTTAATGTGATACAGCCCTGAAACTACTACAAGTCTTTTTCTGAGTATTAGGTCATGTGGCTGTTGAAAGAAAAATTATCTCAAGAAGGTTGTTCATAGACTAAATTTCCATCAACATCAAGGGTTCAGGTAAGAGTTCATGGGCTAGTGAAAGCTTTAGGACTTCTTAAATTCAGACATTGTTGCATAAAAATATGGCAATGCATTGCATTTTGTTTGCTGGAGAGTCAGATTCTGTCCCCTCTATTGTCCTTCCATAGCTACTTTAAAGACATTCACCAAAATAAATAGGGGTATTTACAGAGCGTTGGCTGCTTCCACTCAAGTAGGACCATCAAGGCTATTATTTCCATGCAAATTACTTGTAATATTTAAAAAGCTGTATTGTAATTACTTTATCCTCTTTTTCCCCCCCCTTTTTCTTCCTCCAATCTTTGTTAAGTAAGTTAAAATTTAGTCTTCAGAAGCTCAAGTTTCAAAAGAAACATAACTCTGGATTTGGATCATCTGACTTACTTTTCCAGTGATATGTCATGTCCAGTATTTCAGTGTGAAACACTGATGTGACAGACTGTCATAATGCAATGTGTTTAACCACCTCAATGATGCATCAACTGGAAGGAGTTCCCAAAGATTCAATTCACACATGCACACACACACACACAATGAGGGAGAAACAGTTTGGGAAAGTGGAACATAAATCTTTTTCACATAGTTTGACCCAAGCTCAATTATTATTTGTAAATGTTCAATCAATTAGACCACTCGATTGTTTAACTTATAACTTTGAAGGCAGATTATCTTTTCCAAGGGAAAAACTCTTAATCAAGACCTTTTGTGTTAACTGCTCCAGAAGGAAAATACTACATTTGCCATAGGACCTAAATAGAGATGCAGGAGAAAAGTGTTTAATACAATGATGTGTTTGGCTAAATTTTAGGATTTTCATAGGAATGAGCTAGTTAAACCTCTAAACTCTCAAATTACACACACTTTCCCTCCACCCCCACCTAAAAAAAAACCACCAAACCAAAAACACGCCTTTTTTCTTCCTGTTAGTAATTATATTTAATAGAAAATTATAATCTCATGACTTTATCATATTTAATGTTTATAGGGGCAGTTCAGTATTAATCGCGGGTAGACTCATGTTTACAAGTTGAGGAAACTGCATGAAAGGCCTCTCCCCCCTTTTTTTTTTTCATTTTAAAATACTTTTCCAAAGTCTCATTTTCACACTTACATTACTTGTAACCTATTTAAGTTCAACACTTGGCAATTCCTATAGAAGATAGGATGGTCTTCATAAATTAACAACAATCACTTCACAAACATTGGGAACTACAATAGGGTGACTCAGCTGGCATCTGGGTGCCGTGAAGAGAAGAACTGTAAATATGGAGGTACAGAAAACTGTGGTGAGAGAGAGATCAACACCAGGTGAGTGAACAGCATGCATTGCTTGGATTTGTTGAGTACCACTTTCCAGCTGTGTCATCATGGGGCAAAACCATGTTGTGTTAAAACATTGTTTCCTGCTTCAGGGGCAGAGTATACTTGTCAGAGAGCAGGAACGCTGGTGGGTTTGGCAGCCCCACAACAGAACCAGAGGCAACAGATCCTGGAGCTGGAGGTATGTCCTTTCTGCAGAAGAGAAACTTGCAGGACAAATTAATAGAATACTTTTTACGTGGACAAACTAGAGCTATCTGCAGTCTGGGAGCAAACTGGAGTGACTGTGGTCCACCAATGAAACAACTTGAGTTATTATTAAAACAGAAAGCTGACTGCATTTACTCTCTCCTGTTGAAGTGAATTGCGTTGGCTGCAGAAGGAGTTTGACTGAGCCCTGAACTGTAGACCAAAACTAAATCATAACCAGAGACTGTCTGAAATCTTGTCTGCCAGCTAGCACAACAGAAGTGGTGTCTGTCCAAGTGCTGCTGCCGCTGAGTTAAGATGTAACAATGAGCTGCCTCACAAATTCTAACCAAGCGCGGGAGGTTGGCTGCCTGCTTGTGACTGCATGTAACCTTTTCAAAAGCACCCAGATATCTCAGGAACCTGAATCTCATTGCAAGTCAGATAACTGAAGGGTGACTAACATAAACAACAGTCTAAATTCAGCAAGACTGCCTGGAATGGTCTCATAAATCTCAGAGCTCTCCTTCTACCCAGGTCCTTGCAGTTGCGCCCAGTGGAAGCTGCAGAGTGGCTGGATAAGTGTTAAACAGCATTTAGTTGACCAAATCTGGCTAATTTTTGGAAAAGCCAGTGGCTGCTATTTTTTTTCAGACTTCTATCATCTGTCCTTGCTCACACCAGTTGATCTTCTCAGGGACTCTGCAATGGCCACGTGATGCTGGTCTGTAGGTGTATGGTACTGCATGTATGCACCATGTGATACCTGAGGAGGTGGTGAGTGTGGGATGTTCTTACAAAGCATGCAGCATACAGCTCCCTTTAGTTCAGTGAGGACTGGAGAAGTGGATCTTTTACATGCAAGTCAGGCTTCACATAGCTCACAGTCAAAAAAAACCAACAAAAAACCCAAACAAACAACCAAGCAACAACCAAACCCAAAGGGAAAAAAAAAGAAAAAAAAAAGAAAAAAAAAAAAAAAAAAAAAAAAAAAAAAAAAAAAAAAGAAAAAAAAAATCCTGCACTACAGACACAAATAGCAACATGTGGCTGGAAGATAACAGAAACGCACATGCAAATGCAAAAATTAAATATAGAAATATGAAAATTAGGTGTTTCTGGTTTTTTTAAGCAAAAGAGCTGATTCATTTGTCATTGCTGGAAATTACATAGGGCTTTATTTCCTTAGCAGTGCACTTCAGAAAAACAAGATAGGAAAAAAAAAAAAAGAAATGTCCATAGACACGAAGCACCATAACAATACCCTGTCTTTTTGGTTGGCTTTTGGCAGTGGAAGCCTTTTGCAAAACTTTGCAGCCAGCCTGAAAAACAGAAAAAATAAAAAAGGCAAAAAAGCACATGAGAACAAAATGTGCCGAATGCAGATGTGCAGCCTTCCTGCCTTCACTGCTCTGTCTCCAGTCCTGCTGCAATGTCACATCCTCCTGAGAAACACTCAATTTATTTTAAAAGACTGTTTCTTCATTTTCTGCTGTCATTTTCTGCAGCTCCTCCCTCCCTCCCTTGCTCCCTTTCTCCTCCCTCTGTGTCCCTTCTCCCTGTCCGCAGCCCCCGTCTTTGCCAGATATTTAATGTACGAATGGTTACCTCAGCTTCTTGCAGGCTCTGCCCCTGCTCTGTGATGGTTTAAAAAAGCTGAAAAAAAATCACGGTGCTCAGCAACGAGACTGGTTGTCTCAGAGCCACATCACACTGGAGTTTGCAGTTAGGAGCTGCCTCCAGGAGCAGCAGAGCAGTAGAGATACAGACTCTAGTGTTAAAGATGCAGGCTCCTAGGATCACTTTGTTCCCTTCCCTGTTGAGATTATCTGTATATATAGAAGAATAAAATAAAAAAAATCATTCATGAACCTGTAATATCCATTAGTCCTCAAGAAACTGAGTTATTGAAGTATTCTTCAGTAGGACAGAAAATGAGTTATCTAGTCTTCCTCTTCTTATGCAAGGGTTTTGTATTCATTTTGTCCATATTGCATTTTAAAGTGCCTGGGGGTGGACTGTCTCTCACCAGGGGCCTTTGCTGTACCAGGTACAAGTAGAAAACAAGGCTAATTTGGGCTAATATTCTGTTATATGTAGTACAGTGACAGGGAAATAAACTCATTTTAAGGTATCTGGTCCTGATCTGTGTGTGAAAGCACTTTTGACTTTCAAAACAAGCACAGGCCCTTTTTGTACATATAGACACCAAATTTTCGAGGTGCAAAAAAGAGCAGTGATCTACTGAGTTTACTTATCAGAATACACTCCAAAACCTGCTAGTGCTCCAACTCTGAGACTGAATTGTTCTCCCTTTAAAACATGAGAAAACACTTTTTTAATAAAAATATATAGTTTTATAGTTAATTAGCTACAACATTGCTGCTAAATACAGCCTTCCATTAAAAAAAAAACATATAAATCTAAAATTGAGTTGATTTATCAGTCTCACGCTCTACAACAGCAGCCTCACAGCCCAGATTTTATGGAGGGGAGCAGGGCTCTGCAATGCACCAGGTAAGGGAAAATACGCTATCATGCAATCGTAATTAGGGAATGGTGGTCCCATATCCTTTCCATCTGACTAATAACAAGTTGTGCTTCAGAGTGTAAGATAGGAGAAGGCAGGACTGTAGTTAAGCCGATAGCTGTACATGGCCATGATGCTCAGGCCTTCAGAGAAAAGTGATCGCTAGAGCACAGGGAAAAGAACCTGATCCTTTTTTGTGTGTGTTCTAATATCCAGACTCCAAACAAAGCAGAATGCGAGACAGCCTTAATGTTCTTGATAAGCAGAGGGTCCTTGCTAGTACTGCCCTTGTTTGGCTGTTCTCCCTCAGCTATTATCCCACTTTTTTGTTTGGTGAAATCACATGTCCCAGCTTGCATGGTGGTGTGACTGCAACATGGTACACCTAGAAAGGGCTTGTGCTTAACAGGTCAGTGCTTGACAGGGTTCCATGATGGTGTATTCTGGTTAACAAGATGCCCATGACCCTGAGCAATGGACATATGAATACAAGACTATTCAGAGACAAAGGTTTACTTGCTTTTTTATATTTATAAAGAAATAAGAAGTCTAAAGAAAAAAAAGTTTTCCTTTCTCTTGACAGAATAATACTATTCTCCAAATGAGGTAGGCATCCTTTTACTGGACTCCATTTGCTCTTGATTGTCACCCTGTTCCCACAATTTGTGCTCTACTTTGCACAGATATTTGCTATTCTCTACCTTCTTCTTTGAGACCTCATTTTCTCTGCTTCCTTCTCTATATGTTTCCTTTTTCTTTACAACGCTTCTCTTTTTCTTCTACTTGACTAGCTCCTTTCCAATAATTTTCACCCTCTAGACAGTGCCTATAATTTTCCTGTGCTAGTACCAAGCCTCTGTTTGACCACTCCTCAACTTTGAAGAGTGTCTTTTACCATCTTATTCATACGGATTGTGTACCTTATGTTCATCTTCTTCCAACATACAGTTCCTCTAACCACTCCTCCTGGTTTCCACAGGTCAACTGGTCATATTCAGAGACCCTGCAAGAGTAACCTTTTTTGAAGGTTCATGCTACCTGCTTGCTTCCTGAACAGGAAACTGGGGAGTTTCATCTCCTCCCTAATAGCTAACTCCAGGTATTCATTCAGTATTCAATGTTGTATCAGTCAGAAGGACATTATGAGATAGACTACTTCTTATTTTCAAAGGGTACACAAAATGGTAAATGGTTTTCATTTGGCTCCAGAGAGGTGAGAAAGTGGGGATACAGACACCTCCAGACCTTCTTGGAAGATTTCAGTGATGAGAGAGGATTGGTCTGGTCCATCCTGCACCTCCCTGTGACACTGTGAGTGCTGTGAGTGAACAGTTAGGCTTCAGTTACTGCAAGCACTGGAGTAGATTATCCTTCTCTGGCTTCTCAAGGGCTTGGGGGAGACCTAGTCAATCAAAGTGCTGTGCACATTTTGAAACCAAAGACAAATGAGAGTCCTTCTTTAATATGCTGAGCATTCATCACCACTTTTCAGATCACATGTTCCTTGGCATGGTTGTTTAAAGAAGGCACAGATAAAAAATAAAGGAGTCCATTTCAGGTGTATAATGTACTCTTTGTGTATGACTCCTCTTGTGGAATACGGGGAGGTTGTAAAAAACTGAACAGAATTAACATGCACTAAGCTAAGTAAGTTCATACCTCATATATTAAATAAATAACCACTCTGCTACAGAAGTACATACACACAGAGTACATGTTAATGTTCAAAAAATATACAGACGGGAGGCATTTTCATGTGCCTGTAAAGACTTTGTTCTCTGTAGACCCACAGAATAATATCTGCCATTCCAGAAATGAGATCAGGGATCAAAAATGTTTTCACAGTTGCAAAAGTAATAAAGAAAAGCCTGCAACCTCTGCCTGATTGCAGCAGTAACTCCTGGCCCTCACTCTTCCTTTTACTGGAGACATGGGTCTTGCTGGGTGGATGGGAATATTTTTGGTCTTAATAATAGTCTTTTTGGAGGTGTTCAGTCACAATCTTCTATGGACACTGTGATCAGAATAGCTTTACTAGCTTTTATGAGAGCAAAATGGACTTTGTGATGTTTACTCGGCTCATTGCTCCTTTTTAAAAAACAAACAAACTTTGGAGTTATCTGTCATTTAAAAACAAAACAAAAAACACCATCACCAAAAAAAAAAACCAAAACAACAACAACAACAACAAAAACAAAACAAAAAACAAAACAAAACAAAACAAACAAACAAAAAAAAAAACCAAAACACACCACCTCCTGCTCTCAAGTTCTTGTAATTTCAGTCACAAATGTATCTGTGAACACAACACAAGGATGATTACAGGTGAGGGATACTATTGGGAATGCTACAAGGTGAGAATTGCTATATTGTACTAGGGAAGTAGTCTGTATACTGTAGCACAGTATCTCTGGCAGTAACCAGGGTCTGAGTATTCAGTTAAGGACATAGATGTTTGAGATAGCAAATGGGGACTACACTGTTTCACACCCAGGTCTCTTCTTATGTGCCAGTAATTAATGTTAACGGTTGAAATGCTGGAGATACTTACATTATATAAACATCAGACTTCTGCTCTTATTCTTTTGGATTTAATCCAGTTGTTGTGAAATATCATTGTATTGTGTTATTGACAGCCTAAATATCCAAGGTGAGAAAAAAAGATTTCTTTTTATTGGTTTTGAATTTGCATCTCTCTATTACAGCTCCTTGTCCTTGTTTGACAAAATAAGGGAAACAGGAGCACTAGATCTATAGTCTCTAAACCAGCCACAGTTTCACATAATTTTCATCACCTTCCGGAGGAAGCTGTGCTATTGTTTTATACAATGCCAGTAGTACCACAGGATTTCAAACAGCTCTGTGATTGCTGTTATAATTTCCTAGGACATTAGAAAAGATCCTGAGCCCAAAAGGTTAGATTAAGATGTTCACTTCTTCAACAGCTGAGGTCAGTGGCTCCTGTCATTTGGCTTGCACTTCTTCGTACTCAGTGTGAGACAGGTTACTAACAGACTTCCCCAACCTAACAAACAAGCAGGTCTTAGAGGCAGCTGTTTCTGCTGTGGTGTTCCTAATGAGTGAGGCCTAAAGAAGGTAATTTCTCTTATCCATTATTTAGCATCAAAACCTGAACTCCAGACTTTCTGTAGTTTTAAGAGCTCTTCCCTTAGTGTTGGGGTTTTTGAGTAAACTGTGCACCTGATACTACTCAGACCCTAATTACTGTAAATCAGGCGTTATTTCTTTCTACCAGAAACTCTTTTTTGTTAATAAAATACAGAAATGTCTAACTGACTGACTTCCATATAAAGGGGGAGGAAAGGAGCCACACATAACTTGAGTTACTCGAGCATAAGGTATTTTTATTCAATTGAACCCTTTAGTTCAGATTAGGATCATAGCTTCCTTTGAATGTACAAGTTACTTTGAGTTCTTAGTTCAGTGTTGAAAAACTAACACTTCTAGACATCCCTGACATGTTCAAATAAAAATCCATTAGTATCTTCTGAATTTAAATCTCAATGGAAAGTTGAATTTACAAAAATGTCTGTCTACAGTGTATAAGAGTCTTTATAGGAAAAAAAGAACACAAGTTAAGGAAGCATGGGAAAAGTCTTATCTGTATTTTGCGTCTTAATACAGAGAGAAGAAGAGCTCTATGTTATAGTGAACAGTTTGTGATGGATTCTGAGGAAATGGTGGAAAGATTGTGCTTATCATGAAAAGTGATATGTGCATTTTTTTCTTCCTATATGCCTGTGTGAGGCAATTGCATCACCGTCAGATTCTTTTGGAAGACTGTTGATTGGTTTATTTATTTGTACATATATGACAAGGGAAACATAAGGTATTTCTTTATAATTTAATAGTCGTATAATAATAAATCACAGACTTCTTATGCTTCTACTCCACTGGCTTTATAAATAAGGCCTGTGTTTTAACAGATGGATAAGTCAGAACTGACCAGGAAGCAAAAAAAAGCTCCAAAACTCCTCTAAAAATAATGCTTCTCAAGGAGGCTGTAATTATTTCCTTCTCTATGACTTAGAGCAACATATTGAAAGTTAATAGAGACAAATGTAACATTTACTGGGTAATAAGAGATTGTGGAAGGAAATAAACAAACCTAGGATATAGTGCATCTAAGTAAACACAAAGGTTGTAAAACCTTCAAACTCAAATATCAAGAGCACTGCAAATTAATGCTGCACACAATAGACCCTTTGGAAGCTAACTTAATCCACCCCCATGTATCTACATGAGGGCCATGCATAACAATGCATGAGCTGGATTTCCATTAGAGTTTCCTCTGCAGGCTGTCAGTTGTTTGAAGAAATAACAATTTCCTAGGCATGAAAGCTTTTTCAGAATGTTCCCACTGATGTGTAATAAAAGTGACTTTACTTTTTTTTCCTTCCCCCTTCTCCTCAGCCCCTCCCCCCAAAACATGACTTTGAAGGGGAAGAGGATGGACTTAGACCCTTGGCCCCCTACCAGTTTACCTTGCCTGGATTATCAGTGCAGGTGTTAAAATAATTGAAGGTGTGGTAGGAGATACAACCCCTAATAGTTTTTCCTATATGGAGATTACCTAGGTAGAGAATGCCAGAGTACCTGAAGAATAGGCATGTGAGTACCTTATTAACATAGCACCATTCAGCGGCAGCTGCATATCTGGAAAAAAAAAAACCTTTAAAGAGCCTATTCATCTATGTTAATGGGCCCATTGCACAGTACATTGTGTGGGAAATTAAGTCTCTGGCTGTGAACTTCCTGTGCTGTGCAAGCTGCCTTGACTCTTTTTTATTGCTTCAGTGTTATTATCTCCTCCTGGAAATAAAAACAATCATGTTCTCACATTTGAGAAGCCAAAACATTCCCAGATAACAAACTGGTTGAAAGTTTCTTTTGTTTCCCTTATTAAGTGAAAAAATATGTTTTGAAATTAAAGTAAACCCTAAATTAACATCAAAGCCCATCAAATTAGCTGAGCTGTCATACGCATGACAATGTTGGTTTTTCTTTTTTTTTTTTTTCCCTCCTGTGTAAAATACACAATTTAAATTGCTTTCCTATTTATTGTTCCTTCCTTGGAATTAATTTTTGCCACAAAATATGTTAATTTATTCAAATGAGACATGAGTTTTGAATGTTTTTTTTTGAGTTTTGAATGTTTAACTGGGAAAAGAACGGCTTTCCTGGTGAAAAACTAAGGTATAAAAAAACTTTTTTTTTTTTTTTTTTAAAGTATTCCTCCAAAATATAGTCCATTTCCATTTTAGCACAGAATGGTCCAGTTCTTTTAAAGTAGAACTGGAAAAATATACCTCAAAAAAAAGGAAATCTTGCTTATTCAACTGGTTTTCAAGCTCGATTATTAATTTGAGAGTAACACGTGATGCTGTTCAGCCTATATAACCTTCAAGAAAAAATTATCATCAAATAATTAAACAGTTTTTCACCCTTTCTTTACGATCCAAATGCTGTGCATTGCATCATCGCCATCATTATCTTCATCATGCTGATAAAAGAAAGGATTAATGATCAATACTGATTGCAACTCAACTAAGGAGAATCTTTGAAGTGTAATTTTTTTTTAGTCTTGCCTTTTCCTGTCTTTCTGCATTTTCAGGTTAACTTAATATATTCCACTATTTTAGGTGTTTAATGAGCATATTGGAATATATGTAAAGTCATCATTTAACGTGCGTGCACCATTACATAGTGTGTACTCAAATTTACTTGGACAACACTAATATATAAAGAGCGGACAACAAAATCAAAACCTTTGCTGTTAGAAAATGATGTTCTTGATGTAAATTGCAATAGAATTTATCTCTTCAGATAAGCAACTATCTAGAAGCACTGTAAAGATGGCTAGGAAAAGCTCCAAATCAGTTACCAAACAGCAGAGTAGAAAGAAACCAGTGCGGAAGGAGTCTTCTAATACAAATCATCATTTTATCCAGCCTGCTTGCACAGACTTCCCTTGCAGCTATGCTATTGCTTTTCTTCAGAATTTTACCTGTGAATGCTGTGGGTCAGGACTGGCTTGGTACACAAAGTGCTTTGCCCTGTTTCTGTTGATAGCGCTCCACAGTGTTATCAGTTGTTGCTGTTAGGGACTGCACTGCATGCTCTTTGGGTGTCTGCAAGTCTCACAAGTGGTAATACACTAATATTATAGAGGAAATCAATATTTCATATTATTTAATTATGGAAATCCTTCCCTTAATGCCTTTTCTTAACTAAAGTTACCGCTGTATTCTGTTCCGCTCATCTTTCAGTGGCACTCTGAATTACATCTTGTTGGCACTTTGATACTGGAATATTAAACAGATTTCTCTTTCCTGTCCAGTCCAACACTTTGTCCATAATTCAGGTTATCTGTGAATGTGTGCCCATTAATGCTTTGGGAGGCACTGTTAAGACTCCACATATTTTAAAGTCAGAGAAAATAAGAACTGCAGGAAGACCAACACATTGCACTGTCATTACAGCAGTAGATTTGACATCAGTATTATTACCTTTTTCCAGTGATATTTTGCATTGTATTTTTTCCCCTTTGCTCATATATTTATTTTTAAAACAATTTGCAACTTTTTTTTTTCCTCCCTAGGCTAGCATTTTACAGGTTTTATAGTGTGTTATTGAGAGTTCTAAAAATATATAGTGAAGTTCCAGGCTAGCCATTCCCTTTTAGTCGCTTTTACACAACAGTGTTATTTTTCTATGGCAAGCATGCAGTTGGCATTTCAAGACTCACAGAGAGGCTAGTAATTTGGGTGCAAGCAAAATTTTTTTAAACGGTTCCTGTAAAGATAATTCAGATTAATGGGCCATTTACAGTCTTGCTAACTTACTAACTGGCTATGTGCTCTAGGTAATCAGGGTGACATTACTGCCGGCACAAAAATGACATCTCGTCATCAGAAATTTTCTTCATTGGCACAGAAAATGCCAGGCACATCACCTCTGACTGTGTGGCCACCACATCTATTAACCTTATTGATTTGGAGTCATGCTGTGCCACACTGGAAAACTACTCCCTGCTGAAAGACTCAAGTGGATCAATCCTGAACCATGAACAAAAACTCAATAACAAAATGTAGTAGGCACCTTTCTCCCTTAAGTATTCCTCAGAGTAAATCACATTAGAGAACATCACCATGAGGAGCTTCCCTTGGGATTCTGATCTTCCAGAAACTAACAGTGAAAAATAGCAAAATGGGAAGGAAAAGATGTGCATATTGCTGAAGGTACTTTATATCACTTGATTTTGTTCTCACATATCTTCCCACAGTGATATTTAAATTTTGCTGTAATTCAGTTCCCCTTTCTGAACCTTAAAAATCTAACTTGCTGTTTGTTTTTAATGATCATCGTCTCTGGTAAGTCATCCAGTGACAGACAATTCTGAAAAAGAAAGTTTTGTCTTCTTTATGAACCTTTCAGCATTTTCATGCATTTATCGGCACTTATTTTTGAGAGCCTTGTTGTGATGGGGTTTGAAAATGAAACAAGCCATCTAACTCCTTTCAGTCTCATACAGTTAACAAAGAAGGCAACAAAAGGAGTTCCAGAGCTTCATATTTCCTGACAAAAGATAGAGGACTGCAGCAAGCCCCATTCATATTTAAATGTTCCTGGCTTCAGAATTAAAAGTCCATCTTTCATGTTAACATTTCCGTTCCTTACTTTTTTTGTTGGTGTTTGCTGGCAATGGAAACTATGTCCCAAACATTAGTGTGACTCTTCAGTTCAGTCTGCAGAACTGTTCCTTGAAAATATTTCTTGCACAGACAACTGAGGCTTTCTTAAACAGCAGTTGCACATTGTTATAGTTTTTAATTGTCTTGGAAAACTCATTTAGGACAACAAAAATCTGGCTACAACCCCTTGTGCACATCTGAGTAATGACTGGTTATAGCTGAGTAAGTTTTATTAAAGAAAGTGGGAACCCTCTCCTCAGGAAAGATGACTCACACAAGTAAGGGGTACAAGAAGGGACAGGATCATTTGTGTTGCTCAGTACAGTGACAACAGTATTTTTGTCAAAGGATCTGATCTGAAAACTTGACAGCAGGCATAGGGTTTAATTTTGTATTGTTTTTTGTGTTAATGAATAGAGCAAAGTTCATTAGAAGTACTCCTTGCACTGTGTTCAGTCATGCCTAATATCTGCATATTTATCTATATTACATATTTTAAAATATTTTTTCTCAGAGAAAATTCTGGATTATGCAAAGAAGGGAAAATAAAATGCAACGACATATTAGAAAATATTATCAGTTACTTGGAAAAAAATTCTTTTTCACATAAAAGTCTGGAAAGTATTCTTTTTATTCCTTAGGAAATAACCCTGGGTTTCTAATTAATATCATGAAATTAAGGCCATTTATCTGAAAAACTGAAAAAAAAAGCTCTATATATGCTCCAAAGTTCAGTGTTTGTCCCTGAGCTCTAACATGGGATAGACAGTGTGAAAGTCTAACACGGGATACACCATATATCATCTCTATTTAGAGCCCCTAGGCAGGAAGTATGGATAAAAAAAAATAATCAAAATTACTGTTTTTCTTTACTGAAAGCCCTCTAAGGAATTCATTGGAATGAGTTCTGTCTGCCCATCTAATTGATAATTATTTAATTAGCAATTTATAATGATAATGGGATTTTACCCCCCACCAGTCCATCTTGTCTGTAAGAAAAATATAAGTAGACAACCTTATGTATTACTTTACCACTTTTGGCAGTTGGCACAAGATATTGTGGGCCAGTGTTGCGATTCCCTACAGTTAAACCATAAAAGCAATGTATTCATATATTTCCTTTGCCCACAGTGTTTCCTTTTCTCATTACCGTGGGTGACTGGCATTCTCACAATGTGTGTGGGTGCACAGGCTTGTTGTATCACCATGGACAGTTCTAAGAGCAGCTTCATTAGTTCTTTTTACAACAAAAGCTAGGGGTTTTTTTCCTGCCTTCTCTTTCTTTCCCTTAGTTGGCATGCGGGTTGAATTTTTCTTGGACCCCCTGCTTGACTTTTTTTTAGAGTTCCTTTTGAACAGTGCAGCAGTGTGAACACTAGGAATTGTAACTGATAGACTGTTTGCAGGAGAACTCATGAAAGTTCTCTTTGTTCACTTCACATCAACCAGGTTTCTGCAGACCCTCCCCCACCTCAGCCAAACAGGGAAAAGGAAATCCACTTTTAATTATACATTGATGGGAATCACTGTATAGTGAAATTGCATCAAGTGGAGAATGCCCACTTTATACTCTTTTATCTAAGAAACCAAAAGAAACACTGGCGTAAAAAAATGGATATGCAAGCATAGACTCCCCAATATATAGCCAGACCTGACTAATTTAAATCAATTTTTCCAACTCCATTTCCAGTCCTGATAAAAGTTTTCAGCGGTATCTGTGCACTGTGAGCATCTTGTCTTTAGGCCTTGAGCCAGGAAAGCATGAAAACATTGCACAACCTCGTGAAAAGTGTAAGTAAACAAAATAAGCACTTTGTGTTATTTTATTCTATTGTACCCAGTAAAATTAATGGAAAAATTTTCAGCAGTACTACAGGGACCTCTAAGATTATAAATAATTTGAGTAATCTGCTAACAAATACGTAATGTTAATTCTCTTAGACTTTTTAAAATTAGTATCACAAGATACCATCAGTATAGTGATGACAATGCAGGATATTCAGTTTCACTGTGTATAGTATTAAAGTTTACTATGGTTATATTTGCTTTTTGAATCTTCCAGTACAGAAAGGAAATACTGATGATTTTTGTCAAATATTTAGTCATGAAAGGATTTTTTTTTTTGAAAGTGTTCTAGACGGTAATTTTTTATACTTTTTTAAAAATTGCTTTAGCTTAGTTGTCCTTCTTCATTTATTTCATATAATTTAGGCAACTGTGTTTTAATAGTTCCTAAGCAAAAATGTTAGCACCTGCAAAAGATGTGTTGTGAAGACCAAGGAAGGAACAGTCACTCTTGAAACAGCTTATCATAATTAAAAGTAGTCAAGAAAAATGTTAACTATGGATATAATTAAGGAGAGTTAAGTAAAGGGACAGAGCAAAAAAAGGAAAAGATCTCTGTGGATGTTAGGTGGCAATTTGTCCTATCAAATGAAAGAAGCCAGACGATGTTGACAAATCTCACCTCAAAGACAAAATCCTAATTACATCAAGGTCAAAGACAACAGTACAGTTTTGTCTTGCAGGCGCACCAAGGATGCATTGTACTGGTGATGGGCTTAAGAAACCAATCTAGGCACTCCACTTAAGCAGAGCATGGAAAACTCCATCCAGTTTCTACCACCAATTTACCAATACTGGCATATGTCCTCTGCTGCATGATTGAGTCACAAATGTGTGACTGATAGTCCTTTTGTACCCATTCAGAATGGGATGACTTCTTTCCTATCTCACCACAGTCCCAGATTTTCTTTTAAGACTCTTTCAAAAATAAGTTTGTTTCTTTCTCAGCAAAGGTTTGAACAAGAGCAAGGCATGTAGCCAGGATGGAGCCAAGAATGATGAGGAGCTGAAGGAGAAAGAGATAAAAAATTATCTTGGCTTAAAGGAACTGACTTGCAACTAGTCCATGACTACTCAACTATCTAGAGTATCCTGTAAACAGCAAAACTAAAGCCTCATACCTGATAAGTATCTGCTGGACTTTATTGCTTTTCTCACCTGTAGTCCCTCCAAGTTATGTGCAGAAATGTGTAGTGACAACAAAAGGTCTAAAAAGATCAGGAGTTTTCCTTTTTTTCTTTTTCTTTTTTTTTTGGTATTATTTATTTGCTAGAGCAAAGAGCTCTCACGAATTTCCAGTTTGAACATAAGCTTGAGTCCAAGTTTGTGAGATTGCGTGAGTCAGTCCATCAAGGGTCTGCTATACCAAAATGGGAACAGCGTAATTTCCCAGATGCTCATAGTTTCAAAGAAGTAATAAGGAAAATAGGAGATACTTAGAGCCAAATGTGAATTCTTTTGGAAAATTTTTTTTGCAAAACTAAGGTACTTTATGATGTTATACCCCATGAGGTAATTTGAAAAGGTTTGTTCACCCCCAGGGAAAAGAAGGAAACTTAAAGCACAAGACCCCAGTCTGATCCCGGGACTGAATCTAGAATTATTCAGAATGGGCAGCAAGTCAGCTTCCAACCAAATGAGCTTGCACTGTGGCCAACCACTAAATGACACAGAAGCGTAGAAATTAAGGCCAAAGCAGCTGTGGCAGGAGTAAATGTTCTGTTAGGTCTGGGGAGGCTGAGCCATGCCAATAAGCCTCAAGAAAATGACTACAGGGGAACAACTGATGCACAGCAGGAGTTGCCTGGAAGTGGTGCCTCTCTGCCTGCTGTGAGGGAATCATCCAGGGAGAAAAAGATGGGAACGAAACTGACTTGGGAAAAAGGTGAAGGGGAGGGCTGAGAATAAAAAGATAGCTCAGAAACATGTTAAAAAGTAAACCTGATATTTGATTGTTCTGGTTTGCTTCCTTCTTACATCCATACTGTTAGATATTTAAAAGAGTCTTCAAAGACCAGTCTAAGGTTTGCTGCTGAGAATAAAGCCACTGAGATGGATAATGTTCTTACAACAAAAGAGTTGTTTGGGTTTGTTTTGTTTTGTTTTGTTTTGTTTTGTTTTGCTTCGTTTTGTTTTTGTTTTGTTTTTTTTTTGTTTTGTTTTTTAATGTAGGAACATTTTCTTGTCATGATTGCATTGTCTGGATTCTCTATAGCTCTTCTAGCAACAGACCAGGTCCACTCCTTGCCTTCAGTGAAGTTACTCGTTCATTTCCTCCCTCATTCAGTTTAGAATCAGGACTTTTTTCTTTAAAGTTCAGAAAGATGTAGTTCAGCGAGTTTCCGTCTGTGGAGAACTAAGGAGCACTGTTTGAGAGAAAAGCCCTTGAGACTGACATGCTTTAGTTGGAGTTCTGCTGAACTGAATTTGCACATTAAGTACCATACCTGCTCTTGCCTGCCAAAGCGTTCCTTGTTTAAAACTACATGTATGTGTAAATAAAGGAAAATAGGATAACGCCTCAGGATTTATGCTGTGTCATCTGTGAACAGGCCCTTTGGGCTGTATGGAGAGCCAAGAATTGCTAGATTGTGGATATGCAAGCCATACCATCCCTTCTCAGTGGTACACTCCTGCAACGGTGACTGGGAAGGCAGCCCCATACCGCTGGCAAATTCACCAAAGCAAACTTCCCACAGCTGGATTTTTCTAGTTTAAGCTTACTCTGGGACCAGGGTTAATGTAAAGCAGATTTAACATATATAAGATATAAGCGCCCAGGTTCTTCAATAATCTTAAGTCTCTCTTCAAAAGCATTCTGCTCCAAATAATGAAATATTAGTAGTAATGAGGAGGTGGATTTGTACCACTTACTCATGTTGATGACATATTGCCCAAGTGCACAATCCTCACCAAGGTAAGACTGTGTAACTGGGTTTTAGACTAAGTGCCACTAATAATTAAACACTCATCTGGAGCAGAAGTCCTGAATACAATCACTTCAGTCTTTAGTGACAGTTTTCAGGCAACTGTTGTCAGGTTTGTGGACATATAAATGAGATGAGAATTTGTCCACTTATGCTGCTATACTCTGAGTGGTTACCTCTACCTGAGAAAGACGGCATCTATTAATGGAACAGCCTTTGACAATGACACGTCTCTTTTTGCAAGAATCTGAATAGCAGTGACAGATCAGGAATCCCATTTTGATACTCACTGCATATTTTTCTGTTCTCCTCAGTTCAGCCATACTCATTTCATTAAGCTGGGTCAGTTAGGTCAGGCAGCCTTATAATTATCTCCCAGGACCAAAGTTCTGGCTGAACTTTTAGTTCAGAACATTGTATCTTTGCTGGGACCTGGTGGGGTTATCCTCCGTCTCACTTCAAAATTACAAGGATCGATTCTTCTGTGCTTGTGTGTATTTTGTGTACCTGCCAAGTCCTCTCCTTCCGTTCCTTCAGGTAGTCTCAGAAGTGACTGATTATAAATGCTGATCTGACTTTGTAAGCTTTCAGCAGCACACCTGAGGTTCCCTTTTTCTTTCATGGTGAACAGTTTTTCTTTCTTTCTTTGACTTTTTTGAGGAACTGATTCCAAAGATTTTATTCACAGTA
This sequence comes from Merops nubicus, assembly GCF_000691845.1. Classification (NCBI taxonomy): domain Eukaryota; kingdom Metazoa; phylum Chordata; class Aves; order Coraciiformes; family Meropidae; genus Merops; species Merops nubicus. Next base: position 142,472 of record NW_008602384.1, on the reverse strand, counting down.
GTTAACAGGTGTGAATTGGTGTTTGCTAGCATAAGTGCCGTGCTGGGTAGCCCTTTGTTCCCTTCCTGCTGCTTCCCTGCTCTATTATGGCAAAACTTACTTTAATAGGATTTTTTTTTTAATGGTTTGTACAGTGTGTATTTTTAAAGCATATTATGGAATAAAAGTGAATATCTATCAGAACAATGTGTTCCTATGAACCTCTAACAATTGGGCAGATCCCTTGATTTCAATGGTCACACTCCAGAACAAGGGACTTGTACCACCTGAGCAGGAGTGCTAGAATCTGGCCCTCAACAGATGCAGTTTTGTTTCCATCAGCATGTGCCAATTAAAATGATTCTGCTGTAATAAAATATCAGGAGACAGAAAAGGAACCGCCGTGAACTAAAGCAATACTGAACAGTTAAGCGTCTTTTCAGCTGACACAGATCCCCTGCTCCATTGGTGATCAATGGTAATAATGACATCCACTTTCCAAGGTAGTGCTGGGCTGCTGAGGGCTGATTCTGATACCAGTGGCTGGTGTGAGTTGTTGAGGGATATTCAAAGACCATGTTGGATGGGCGGCAGGAAGATCTGAAGCCACCAGAGATGTAGAGCAGACATAATAGGAGGAGTGGTAAGAATGACACCATTTCCAGAATGTCTGAATTAAGAAGGAAGGCAGGAGAAGCTGAGCTGTATTTGAAATACTTTGTCAGCTCAGTACCAAATAATTGTACACCATTTCAGCTACTAGTGCCTCAAACATGAAAATTAACAACTGAAAATTTTAGCTCTACAGTTCTTAAAGAGAGTAGTTTTAGACAGTAAACAACAACAAAAAGTGTTTCTTCTGCTAAGTACTTTCCTTTAAACAAGAATATATAAACTCTTTATACCTGTTTAATGTCCTTGTAACATGACCCAACCTCCTGGATGTTTCTCTCAATTTCTGCAGTTTGAGCAGAGACTGAATCCTACAATCATACTTAAAAAAATTTCTTATTTTTTAAAAAACCTAGAGATAAGAATTTCTATGTATTTTGGATATTTTTTCCTTTTTCACTTTAGTGTGGCTAATGTTGCTTGTTTTAATAAGAACCACAATGCTTGTAGTTGCTGAGTCTTTCAGCAACTACAGCTCAATTTCCATGCTAGTAGCTGTTGCACAATTTGAAGCTGATTTCTGTTTTACAGAATTTACAAGATTTTACTACTTTAATTGTGACATTTGCCCTTCATAGCTCTATTTCTCTGTTTGCCTACTTAAGAGTTTTATGTCTAGGTTTATATCATTTTATACGTCTGTTTAAAAACTGATAGGGATGGGAGAAATCCAACATCAAACAATACCAAAAAAAAAACCCAAAAAACCAAAAACAAACAAAGGGGTTGTAAGAGCAAAGAAAAAAATGCATATAAAAAAAGAGGAAACTTTGCTGCATTACCAATGCCCCAGAGTACAGCACACCTCTGCTCTTCAACCATGGTTCCTTTTTTTCTTCCCAAAATTCCACCTCAAAAGCTCTCAGGTTTCTTGTTTTCCCCACAGACTTTGTAACAAACTTTGCAAAATGCCAGGTGCTGGTGGAGGCAGGAATGACACCTTGATAAAGAAGAGGAAGGTTTATCCTTTGAAGTAGAGAGCAGTTCAAAACTGAAGCTCTCTGTGAACCTGCAGAGGCTCATTCTCAGTAACTGGGAATCAAATCTAGAAGGTCCATTTTGGGAAGTCAGGCACTGGAAACGATACACCAATTTAGCCAGTGGCAGGTGACATGAAAACACTGGCAGAAATGAGCAGAAATTACTTTTAAAAGAAAACAGTCTTTTGTCGAAAGTGAAACATTTTGCAATAAAATCTTCCTATTTTTTACAGGAAGGCCCACTTTTCCTCTAAAGTTCATCATGGATCCTGAAGGAGAAGGAATGTTGTCCTGCATCCCTTCCCCACATGCAGACTCACACTTGAACAGCTAGAGTCATTCTGCCTGGAGTGAGACATTTTGATACAAAGTATTTTCTCAAAAATAGCAATATGATTGTTTTCAGTTAGAAGAAAAGTCAACATTTTGAAAGTTGATACAAAGTAACTTGTATCCTCCAGATAGCTCTATTCATTTATTCTTTAGCTGTCAGAAGCAGAACTGTAGTTCAGCAATTACCTGCATTTCATTCACATCTTCCTTTTTCTGTTAAATCATGCACACACATTTTCAATTTATTAGCACTGGATAAGTGGCCAACTATGTCTAGAAGCCTTGTAATGTGTAAATTACCCTAGCCAATTCTAAGAAAGGATATGTGTCCATGAAAGTGAATTACTCACAGATCACAAAAGAAACCACCTTTTCAAAATTATTTCAGATGGTCTAATTATCTGCAAAATGTAGGATTGATTTTGTACTGTTGAAATTTGTTAATATCCACCAAAAATGCTCGTGGCATTTTTGTATGCACAGCAGGAAAATCAGTATGGAACTGGAACTTGTTGTTAATAAAACTTGAAAACAGCTTAAGGTCTTAGCTGAACTATAAATGGTTTAGGCCTCTCTAGCCTACATACTGTCTTAGTGTGAGAACATGTGGAATAGACACATGAAAAAGCAATTACAGAAAAATCCGGGTCCAGGGTATAGATATTAATTAGAGGTGAATAATGCTGATTTGAAAACTTGACACTCCAGAAATGACAAAGCAAAGCAATCACCAACATGTCTGGAATTCATATTACCTGTCCAAGCAATTTTCTCTCTCCTTCTGTAAGTGCACAGTATTGTTCATTTCAGTAAGACATTACAGACACCAGACATTCAATTCCCCCTTCTTCAGACAACTGGGATTTAAATATCCATTCAGTTAAGTAAATGGTATGTCTATCACAAAACTTCTTTTTAACTCTATGTCTACAGTTGTGTACGCATGGTTGGTATATAATTAATAGGAATTTTCTATCATTTTGAGGAGCAAAAATGTGTACAGTTGTGGGTTTAGTTTTGATTTGTGATAAAGGCAGTGGATAACTTGCACTGAATATATTTAAAAATAATAGTGCTACATGAGTAAGAAAAAAGATCTTTTACAGAGGGTTAGAGCAAAGACGATAATGTGGGTGGCCTACTGAAAATTAGTAACTACTGTCTTATATTGAGACTGAGTTAGGCTCTCTAACCAAAAAAAAAAAAATCTTCTTTTGTTATGCACTGATTGGTTTTGATGTAATTTTTCTTGAATTGAATTTAGTACCAATAGTAGATGAATGCTGGGAGTGGTCTGTAAATAAGAAAGATCTGTCTGGAGGGTTGTGACCCGCGTGCAGTATTGGGTAGGTGTGTTTGTGTTATTATCTGTTCATCTTCAGAATCAATACAAAGGGTACAGAAGAGTCTGCTTTAAAATAGACATGTGGAGTCATCTAAGAGGGTGCTTGGCATATCTACATGACAGTGGCAGAAGTCAGACACACAGCCTCTCCTTGGCTGTCACATTAGATGCCTATGTTTGGGAAACTGAATCCCATCCTTAGTGTCTGTTATATCATAAATGCTATGGAGAAAAAATAACCTTAGGCCTATGCAAAAATGCCTTGCAAAATGTTCAGGTAGGAAGTCTTGAAGTCAATATGTATGACTTTCTAAAAATATGAGTAATGGTCAAAATTACAAATTGATCATTAAGCATTATTAGTAAACAAATTGAAAAAAAAATTAAGATGAGAGTTCTTCTTCATAAACCTGCTATAAAATCACAACACCACAAATACTGTTCAATATTGATCTTTGCATCTCTGAAAAGGTATAGGAAAACTGGGAAAGGGTTACAAGGGAGATGGCAAGAATATAACTGCCTTTGTATGAGTTTGAGTAGATGAGGACTCTTCATCTTGCAAAAGCCATGTCAGAAAAGAGGTAAGACAGGAAAGTATTAAAAAAATATTAATTATACAAGAATGTGAAGAGGGAATCATCCGTCACTATTTCTCACAGTATGAGATGCAAGGTTTCCACAGCAAATGACCTTTTTAGGTTTAAAATGGAGAAAATACGGACAGCTGTGGACTTCACTTCTGCAGACAACTATGGAGTTTAAAAGTATAGATGGGCTGAAAAAGCAATAAGGCAGGGTTATCTAATTTTGGTTCATCAGTGATTCTTAAAATAGAAGACCTGGAGGCAACACTGAGCTTACAAAGTTCAGAAGTCAGTAATATCCAGAGTGCAGGAGGAGAAATAGAAAGAAAAATCACTTTATGCATGCCACTGTCTCTGCTTTTCTCTAGCCAATCACAAATGCTGAAGTCAAGAAACAGTTATGGAATATTTGGTCCAGCCAGCATGACTGATTCTGCACTCTTATTATGACCCTTCATAAATTTATAGACAATCGTACATATGTATAATTTCCACACATATGTATACATATATAGATGTACATATGGCTACAAGTACACATTTTTCTGCAGCTACATATGGATAGATATGGGTATACAATAAATTTCCTGAGCAAGAGAAAGATGAGTTAAAGGCATAACTGATGATTTTGTGATTTTGCATAGATCCCCACAGCAATGAAGCCAGATGTCCTTCCCTAAAGAAAGCTAAGGGTGCCACCATAACTGCTGGCAGTACTGCGGCAACATTGCCTGTGGTCAAACCCTTTGCCAGATTTGGTGCTCAGGCTTTGCTGTGCTGCTGGTGTTCAATCTCTGTGAAAAGCTAGAATCAAAGAAAGACAGAATATCGTAGCAAGATGCAGCAAGGTTGCAGTGAACTATGAATGAGTTAGAGACAGTAAAACTGAATGGTTTGGTGTCACAGGTAGAGCAGATGATGTCCCGGATGACTAGAGACTTGCCAATGTGACGCCCATCTACAAGACAGGCAGAAAGGAGGATCTGGGGAATTACAAGCCTGTCAGCCTGTCCTTGGTGCCAGGGAAGATAATGGAACAGTTCATCTTGGGGGAGATCATGCGACAAGTGCGGGACAACAGGGGGATCATATCCAGCCAACATGGGTTCATGAAGGGTAAGTCCTGTTGACATGCCTGATCTCCTTCTATGATCAGGTGGCCCGTCTAGTAGATGAGGAAAAAGTGGTGGATGTTGTCTACCTAGACTTCAGTAAGGCGTTTCACACAGTTTCCCACAGCATTCTGCTGGAGAAGCTGGTGGCTCATGGTCTACACAGCTGGACTCTGCTGGGTTAAAAACTGGCTGGATGGCCAAGCCCAGAGAGTTGTGGTGAATGGAGTCAAATCCTGTTGGTGATTGGTCACAAGCAGTGTCCCTCAGGGCTCAGTTTTGGGACTAGTCTTGTTTAGTTTCTCTATCAATGACCTGATTGAGGGAATCAAATGTACCCTCAGCAAATTTGCAGATGACACGAAATTAAGTGGGAGTGTTGATCTGCTTGAGGTTAGGAAGGCTCAATAGAGGGATCTGGACAAGCTGGAGCAATGGGCTGAGGTCAGTTGGATGAGATTTAACAGGGCCAAGTGCTGGGTCCTGCACTTAGGTCACAACAACCCCAGGCAACACTCCAGGCGTGGAGAGGAGTGGCTGGAAACTCCCTGGCAGAAAAGGAGCTGGGGGTATTGGTGGGCAGCCGGCTGAACATGAGCCAGCAGTGTGCCTAGGTGGCCACGGAGGCCAACAGCATCCTGGCCTGGATCAGAAATGGTGTGACCAGCAGGAGTAGGGAGGTGATCATGTCCCTGGACTTGGCACTGGTGAGACCACTCCTTGAGTCCTGTGTCCAGTTTTGGGCACCACAGGATAAGAAGGACATGGAGGTGCTGGAGTGGGTCCAGAGAAGGGCAACGAGGCAGGTGAGAGGACTGGAAAACATGCCTTGTGAGGAGTGGCTGAGGGAACTGGGATTGTTTAGTCTGGAGAAGAGGAGACTGAAAGGAGACCTTATTGCTCTCTACAACTACCTAAAAGGAGGTTGTAGTGAGGCGAGTGTCAGTCTCTTCTCCCAAAGTACTGGTGATAGGATGAGGGGAAGTGGCCTCAAGTTGCACCAGGGAAGATTTTGATTAGATATTAGGAAGAATTTGTTCACTGAGAGAGTGGTTAGACACTGGAATGGGCTGGTCCAGGGATAGAATCACCATCCCTGGAGGTGTTCAAAAAACGAGTGGATGTGACACTTGAGGCTATGGTCTACTGGTTAGGGAAATCTTGGGAGGAAGGTTGGACTTTATGATCTTAGAGTTTCTTTCCATGGTGATTCTATGATTCTAAGAGACTATACTGGGACAAGTGCTAAGGAGCACCAGGGATGTACTTAAATAGGCAGAGCAGTCCTTGAAATATATAAATTCTATCCTTTATTTTGGTTTTGTTGAAGATTTATTTGCACAGTCTAGACAAGTCTAATGGGAAGGTCCAGTTATTCCTTGCTCAAGTTGTCTCTAGGTGATTATGGGGACAACAAGGTGATGTGCCTCAAACCATGAGGACTGATGTATGGGACTGTATGCCTTAGTAGACACATTACAACCTCAGACAGTATATGAGAAATAATAAAAGCGTGACAAGGAATGGAGGTGGGGGAAGGATGCTTTAGCAACAAAAGCTACAGCTTGGCACTTCATAAGGCTAGTGATACACAGAACTGGCAAAAGTCAAGCAGAGTCAGACCTTGCAAACCAAGTTAAACAGATGGCAAAAGCTTTCTCAGTCATATGAGAGGAAAATAAGCAAGAGAATCACTGTGCAGAGGATAGAATAGAAATTAAAGATAATCTACTTGTGACCCAAAAACTAAATTAAGATGTTGAGATTTAAAAAAAAAAGATCAAAATTGGAAAATGGGATTAAGTGAAACATTAATTTATTTTTTTTTAAAAAAAGATCATGCAGATGAACTTGTTATCTCACCCTCTTTATTTTAATGACAACTTGATTGTTGAGATAAAGCAAATGCAGTAGATTCAACCTTTCTGCTCTTCAGTAAACCATTTAATACATTACTACATGGGGAATTATTAGTTAAATTGGAAAAGATAAGGACAAGTATCAGGGCTGTAAGATAAGTAAAGAAGTGACTGAACAGGAGACAAGAGTGAGTTATGTTGAAAGGATTTCTCTCTCTCCCTGGAGGAGAGTTACTAGTAGAGTTCCTTTAGGATTGGTCTGGGGATTAATTTTATTTAATATTTTCCTTAATGACCTAGGCAGAAAAAGTAGGAGTGTACTAATTAATTTGCTGATGATACAAAACTGGGAGATGTCATGAATACAGAGGAGGATTGGAATATTATACAAGAAGAATTGAATGACCTTGAAGACTGGGGTAATAGAAAAGAGATGGAATTTAAGGTCATGCAGTGCAAGGTCATGCACTTAGGGACTAATGAAAAGTATCTGCCATGAACTGTAGGCTCATCAGTGGAAAATAATAGATAGAAAAACCACCTAGTTGTAACGGTCAATCACAGAATTACTATGAACTACCGGTGCATGTAGACCATGGAAAAGGAAAATGCAATTTAGAGACATATTGAGGAAAATATTTTTAACGAAGCCAGGGGAGTATTCATGCCATTTACCAAGGTGCTTGTTAGACATCACCTAAAATTCTGAATCCCTATGGTTGGGGTGCAAATGTATTGAACTTTTTTAAACAGGTGCAAAGAGTGACTAGTATGGTGATCAGAGGAAAGGATGGCCTGTCTGAAGAGACGTTGTGCCCAGCAAAAAGGTTGAGAGGGGAGGCGATTGCTTTGTGAAAATATATGATGAGGTAACCACCCAGGAGAAACAAAACCTCTTGAATTCACATGGTAATTTTGACATGAGAACAAATGGGCATAAATTTGTTATGAATACATTTGGACAAGAAATGAAGAGGAGCTTTCTAGGTACCAGAGCCATAAGTACAGGAGTGTGGGAGAAAACACAGAGCTAGACAGATTGATGGGGTTTATATGATGTGATGTGTGTGATGGCACATGCTGGAACTCAGTGACTCAGCCCTATAACTGGTCAGCCCTATGCCCTATTTTTCAGACAGCCTTGCTTCACAGACCTTTGCTGCTCGGCTTGTTATATTTTCTGGCACACTCTTGGTTGTACTTGTAGATATATTTTATAAGATAACCTGCTTAATAGAATATAAATATTACATGATATCTTCAGTTTATGTATTCTCTTCTTCCCTGAGAGGCAAACAGCAACAATAGCCCATGTCTTGAAATGACCAGAACAATGGAATGAGACAAAAATAAAACCGCTGTTTCTTTACAACAAGTCTGTTGTATTGCAGCAAAAAAGAAAATAAATCTAAAATTAGAATAAAAGAATTAGAAAATAATGTTTGAGTCACATCTGCTCAAAGAAGACATTCAGAGGTAAGAATAACTTCACTAAAAGATAGACTGATTTTTGTCTTTTTGTTTCCATTTTGTATATTTGTACACATTTTTGCAAGTTCCTGATTACTTTTCACCTTTAAAGTTTTCTCAGTACATAGACCAAACAATTTTCACAATGACCTAATACGATTGTTATTAATTTCTTAGGTTCATGCACTTCTTTCTCAGACAAGAATTAAACTTGCAGTATTGATAGGAATTTTTTTTTTTTTTTCTGGGAGTACTACACATTTTATAGCAATAAGTTGGTTCATTTCTCAGACTATAAATATTCGCTTTTCCTGACTAGACCACTATTGTTAGGCTATAATTCCTCAATTTTATGGCATTGCTGTCAACAAAAATAATTGGGGGTGGAGGTAGTGGGGAAGCCCTCAGTTCTCTCTCTGTTGAGTGACAGGACTTAATCATAATGAATGGAAGTAGTCCCAAGGATATGTACTGTATTCATGGTGCAAAAATCAAAACAGTCATGTTGTGCCTTTATGCTGTCTCAAATGGATACTCTCATTACTGCATTCTGAGAAATTCTCTACCCTAATATGTCACAAATCTCAATTTAATCGTTATAAAGTAGCAATGCAGAAGTTGAAAAACAACAGCAGCATAATCTGATAGTGAGTAAATAACAACAACCCTGTGTTTCCCAGGAGAGGGGCCTTCCTTTATGATACACCAGTAAATTTGAACAGGTTTCTCACTGACTGAGGAATTACAACTATTAAAAGTTTGAGATTATTTGCAATGACTACTGCATCTGACAAATACTGAATTACAACACTTAGTATGTGTAACCAACAGCTCATTCCTTTTTGTCATATGCTGTTGTTTTGTGTTTCATCAACTCCAGAGACAACGATGCAAATTAACACAATGTGACACCATGAAATACGATAAGATGTGACATAACACATTAGAAATTTAAAGAATGAAAAGCTTCAGTCAGTTCAGGAAACAGAGGCCCTGTCCAGATTTATTGTGACAAGTAAGAACAGTGCAAACACTAAACACTGTTTTCAAAGCAGATGACACCATTGTTTTTTGATGACCCAAAGTGCTTGCAGGTACTGCCATCATCTTTATTTTTAGTTTAATTTAATAAGCGCAGAGCTGGGAACTTTTTCAGTTTGGGTGGTGATTTCGTTGTTTTGGGGTTATCCGCTCCCCTGCCCCCAGCCTTGTATTAGAATTTAAATATCTAAATTGTCATTTGAATGACTTGGTGTGATTGTCAGCAACTTTCCATTCCAAGCAAAGCCATTCCTTGACATTTCAAAAAGTTGTATTGCTAACAAGCTTGGAAGGATTTTGTAAAAATCCGATTCTGTGAACACAAGCTCAAAATGAGTGAACAAAAAAAGCATCTGTGTTAGCAGAAAAGAAGTGTTTTCAGTTCATATCTAGGGTATGCTAATTGAAAATCTAGAAACAGGCTGCTTTCCTGTAGAGTACTAAAATGAATTGGAATATGAAACAACTCTCTTAAATCTGACTACTCCAGACTTTTCCTCCTCACATTTTCACTGTCATCTATTCATATCTGTCTGGTGATATTTAGGTTTGCATTAATAGATTAAAGTCCACATTGATCTCAGTTGGAAAATATGAGTTGCTGTTGCTGATCACCCTATGCTATTGCCAAAGCCTTCTCCTTTGCTGGTAAAGTCAGATTCTATTGAAGTCTATCCCAAATAGTCATCTGTATAAACAATGATATGTGATTCTAAACTTCAAGCACATTTTCTGACCAGCTGTGCTAACCATTTTTATGTAAGTTTTATTTAAGGGCAGCACTACCATGCCGTGAAGTCAGACAATAAAGAGATTAAACCTATTTTTTTTTTAAAGCCATTTTAGGGCATGGATGGCTCATTTGGTCGGACACTGGCCTTTCATCACAGGGAAAAGCAGCTCATATCTAGCCTCTACAACTGTGTTCAGAAGTAATCTTTATGAGATGTTTATAAAATGTTCATGATGAAATGAGTACAGGGATTTTTGGTTTACTTGTCAGTACGGTGAAGAAGAACGTGGAGCTGTCAACGAGTGTATATATAGGTGAAAATTAGTCTCCTGAAAAGGATTTTTAAAAGCGCAAAGCTCGTGCAGGCACCTAGCTTGTATGAATAACAGACAGATGATGGCTAGAAAACACATCTTCTCTGGCAAATCAAAATTAAATAGCACAGCAAATCCTTCTAAATCAGTAAGTGCTATAAAAATGTCTATGGAGATTTATTTTTATGTGCAAAAGGATAAAATCCAATGTTCACTAAGATGGATGAAGAAATTAATTAATTAAATAAGTGTTCTGTGTGCTTATGTCACTTTAAAAAAAAAAAAAAATTATTCTGGACCAGATCCTTAGCTGAATGACACATCTGATTACCTCCAATAGGTGGGTTTCGTGGTAAATCAGATAGTAACATATAAGTATATAACCATTTTGCAGAGCTAAATCTGTCGTTATTTGAGTTCTGTGTATTACATCAGCCAAGAAAATAGCTCCAAAATATTCACCTACATTTTACCATGAATTTGGATCCAAATGGGTACAAGTGTAGCAGAAAAAAAGAGGTGTGTAATGAATGTAAAGCTGCTTGAGCACCCTTCTAGACTTTACTGCCCTCAGGTAGAATCAAATTTGATATTGATGTGATTTAAAGCCAGCTTTTACTGTATTTAGGTAACTAGCCACAGTTCATCTGATATCTGGTCTGTAAGTGTTACTGCATATTTAAAGATTTATTCACAATCATATGATCACGATGCTGAATTTTCAGTTCATTCAGAAAACCAATTCCCAGGACAGTCCTACCTATTTCTGTACTTTTTAACAGTAGTCAAAGAGCAACTTAATTAATATTTTTTCTCCATATAAGTTTAACGATTGTTAACAACTTGGCATGCTAAAACTAAATATCAAAAACAGATAGGCTTTCCATGATCTAATTGTTGGATGACATTAAAATTCATAAGCTCCTCTAAAAACACAGTAACTTAGTTTTGAGTTTTATGGACTAGCCAAATTATTGTCAGCCAATTTGATTCTGCATATATACATACAGATATATGTATATGAACATATATAAGGCATTAACACTATACAGATAACATTTATAATGTAAGTTCAGCTTTAGCTGGTGATGGAAAAAGGCTCCAACAGATTCCTGAGGCTTCACCTGTTAACCCATCCTATGACGTATGTGGAGATGCACTGCCCAGAACCTCCCCCATTCCTGTGCTCTGCTTGTTCTGCACACCAGAGCAGAGGAGGGACCCCAGGGGGGCATTAATGATGGGAAAAGAGACATGTTCCTCATCCTTAGCCAGTGGCTTCATAGCTGACTGCTTGCATTTACAGCAACACTAGTAACAATTCTCTTCTGTACAGGGAAGTTATTTGGGAGGCTACAAGCCCCTTCTCACCCCCCTGGGATGGTTTGGCTTCAAACTATGCCTTCCAATGATCAACTTGCAACTGGAATGGCCTACTGCTTATATTGTGATTTATGAACTCACGAGTGAGTAAAATTGGTCTGTATTCTCTATGCTTGCAGTTTCGCAGTGCAGGTTCCCCTGAGACAGCCTGCCAGTTGAATTGAAGTAATGGTTGGAGGGGAGGAGGGCTGTGCCCATTTATGTCATGGGTTTTCTGCTACAGCTGCCAAGAAGAGAACAAATTGTAGTGATGTCTTGTTGCTGAATCTCAATAGGCTCACCAACAGGTTCCATGGAAGTCATCAGGCAATCATCAGATGGTAATGACTTTGAGTCAACAAGGACCTGTCCAGATTTGAACCTCTGGCCCAGAGGTGAAAGTGTTTCTATAACTTAGTGTTCTCCTGAGCTCACCAGTAGCTCACAAGTTCACACTTTGATGAATAGGCTCAGAAAAGAAAAAAAACACTCTGCAGACAATACTGATTTTATGCAGCAGATTTGGAAATCAGTTTTTCCACTGTGTTTTCAGCAGTTTCAATGCCATCAGCATAAATATAAGTTGTATAGCCAGTAGAAAAATTATCTACACCAGCTCTTGGTAGAACTGTTGATTGTTTTTTAATTTTGGTGGTTTTTAAACTTTTTAATGTGTACCTCCTTACTGCTGACTTCTGTAAAAAACTGCCTTGCAATTTGTAAGGATAATTAGATGATACATAGGTGGATGTTGCATGGAATGGAGAATCAGCTTCTTAATACTTTCTTGTAATGGAATTAGAATTAGAACAGGAAAGGTCTACAAATTATCAGCATTTTGAAGCAAACAGGAAACTGAATGGCAAGTCTTGTTTTTACATACACCAATATAAATATGGATTAAATTGTCTTTGGAAGCAGTGGAAATGCTGATAAAACAGCAGATCTGGCCCACTAGTCTAAGCACTCCTTTTACAGGTGTTAATAAAAACTCATGGATATGCCCAAGTAACAACTGCAAAACACTCAGTGAACGTGAAACAAGTCACTAGTACTTTAGGAAATGCTAATATTGCCGATATTTAGAAATATGTTTTAAGCTCAAATTCGAAGGATAGCATGGGGTTTTCTCTTATCCTTTCATGAATTAGAGGTTCCAAACAGAAAATCAGATATTAGAAAACAGAACGTCTTCCTTCCCAGCTTGAACAGCCAGGAGTCCTGAGAAAGCAATATGCAACCACTGTTACTTTCAAAGTATCTCTATAATGTGTATAGCTTTAGGTCCCACAAAGGCAAACAACCTCTTGACCTCACACTTTTATTGATGGGAAAGAGGTTATATGTTACTGAGGCTGTATTTTGCCATATCACAGATTATTACAGTGTGCAAGGTAAAGACACTCAGCAGGGGAAAAAAAAAAAAAAAAAGAAAGAATGAAAGGAATCCTAAATTCTAATTTGTGGAGCCACATGCTCTACTACTTATTGTTTTAAAATTCTCAGCTAGGGCTCAATGTAGGGAACTGAAAGGCTGAACAGAAATATGTTTAAATCCACATAGTGCTATTTTCTGTAAAATGGTAAGAAGATTTTTAAATTATTAAGCTTCTTTGCAGTCTCATGTGAGTACTCTGCCTTAGTATACAAATGAAGAGAAAATAAAAGTCACATAACTGATCTTTGCCATGGTGTCCAGATTAGAACCATGTTCTGTGCAGAAGCGGTGGGCATGTAAGCCCTTCGTATCAGGAGATCTGTCTGGCACTCATCAGGCAGTGTTACTTGATCACAGCTGGATAAAAATGCACACCCAGGGCAAATCTGTAAACACCAGCTTAATCTGCATGGGAAAAGTTACTGTCATCTCCTCCGACAGAAAAAGCCTCCAGGACACATTCCAGCAGTAACAGTCACTTCAGTTTGTTACAGATGTTGTCAGATTTAGACACAAAACCATTATAGATGTCAAAAAGCTACAACTGAAAAAATAAATGTATTGCTTTTTTAGGTATTTTATTTTAGAAAAATGAGGAAAGTCAGTAGTTTTATCACTATGACCAAAAGAGTGTAGATGTTGAGTGGGGAGGGGAGGGGGGTACCTCTATCATACAGCACTCGCTAACAAGCTGGTTTAGGCTGTAATTCACAGTTCTCTAAGATAGCTTCATTTTTTTTTTGTATCAGGAAGTTCTAAAGAGAATTTTCTTTAGGGGAAAGATTGTCATTTGGATAATATTTTGTACGAGTCATCTTTGTGTATAGATTAAAAACAACTCTGTCTTTAAGACATGTCAAAACGTACTTTTGGCTTCTTAGCTACTATCCATGGTTGTATTAGCAATTGCAACACTAGAGCCCATTACTCTTATAATCAGACCTGGAAGCAACCTGAATCACTTCATCATCAGAATGGCTATAAACTAGCAAGGGGAAAAAAAAGGGCTTTTTTTTTAATTTTGTCAATTCTAGACAGTTTAACTGAAATAATGCTGTTAGAGACTCATAGGTTGCTTGTCTTTTTCAAGCAGATATTCCTATGTCCTTCAGAGAGATTATGCATATCTGAGGAAAAAAAAAAAAAAAAGAAGAAAAAAGTAAAAAAGCAGGGCTTGGGACTTGATTCTGCTATCTGTCAATGGGCAACTTCCATTTCCATAACCTTAATGTGAGCCAGACCAGATGCCCAGAGTTCCCAATGTGAAAGTCCTCATGCTCCAAACCCCCTATATAACCTGCTGTCTTCCCTTCTACCCTCCCATGCCCACACTCATGCGTAACTGAGCCACAAAATGACTGCTTTCTGCAATGTGTTATATAGGAGGAAAGGGAATGTTAAGAAGAAAACTAGGTATTTGGGGCTTTCTTCAACCCAAGATTAATGTCAAGAGATTTTTCTTAGCATTAGTGTCAGTGCTAGCCAGGAAAAATTATCCCATTAAAGGGCCCCTCATGAATAAATCATGAGGCCCAATTTAGTGTTAGTACTGAGGGTGAGAGATAAACAGGT
>NW_008602384.1:116126-127644 GCF_000691845.1 Merops nubicus | reverse complement strand
TAGGGAAACCATTGCACTTGGCATGGTATTTTGGTGTTATTAATATATTTTTTAAAATCTGTATATGTATTAGAGGAAGGAGACATAACATGTTTTTTAAAACTTAGGTTACTGTTCAACTCTGAGTTAAGGATCTATGTGATCTGTATTTCCAAATCATTAGTGATGATCTATTCCCCCTAAGTGCATTAAAGTAGAAAGCTCCATAGACAGGCTGGTAATTTAGAGGCTATGCTTGGCAACAGAATTCCTCACTTCTTTGCTGTTCTTTCCTAAGTCCATTGTGAGTATGAAATAATAGTTACCGAATGTAGCAATTAAGGTGTTTTTTTTTCCTCCCCAAATTAAAAGTTACATTTTTGCAATTATTGCAGTAGTTGAATAATTTATGTCCATTTAGATGGAATAGCACTTAGCACTGATATTTGCTGAAAATCTTTTTTGTGTTTAGTGTAAAGAGGTGAAAACAAGAGTGGTGTAAAAGAGGTACGTAGAGGCCTGTGAGCATGAGAGTATTATTGTACCTGTGCAAATTCTCAGACTGCGGTTTACAATTGACTTTAAATTACAGCATGAGTAAGTATATTCCAGCCAAACAGAAGTTACTAGAGATGGTGCTGGGACTGGTGGAGCCATCTCAACAGGTCTCCCATAAAGCTCCTAATCAGGCTGTAGTAGGAGCCTTTAATTTAAGCAGTATGTCTTGCTGGTTATCATGCATGTAGAAAACCAAAAAGAAGAGATGTACAGTAGCTTAAGGTGACTGGGTTTGTGCCTTTGCCATGCTGCCCATTGTAAGACCAATTGTAATGCACAATTAAAATCTTTGTGTCCATGTTGTGCCATTGCTCTGCAAGCCTCTTTCTGACCAAGCTAATCATGGGCAAATGGCTACCATCTACTCAGTGTTTTTTTTTCCTATTGTATATTTTGCACTTTTTGCTTTCAGTTGGAAACACCAACAGAAAGAATTCAAAATCCCTGGCAACTCTGAATGGACAAAATGATAGACAGCTTAGCCTGTATGTGCTTGCTGTGCTGGCAGTGGGATTGTTTCCATTTTATCATATCAGTTTTTGCATTCAGCCATAGGATATGATTCTAATTTGCAACAGTGTAATTCCTTTGCTATATCCAAGTTTCAAGTGCGATCAGCATCAGTCCTCCTGGGTTTATTCTGGTAAATATTTTCTGAAGATTGAATTCTACCAAAATGCCACTAAGATTTTGCTCTAAATAGAAATTATGTCATTGGACTTGTAGCCTCTATTGCCAGGATCTGTGAGCTGTCAATCCCAGATGCTCATTCCCATGCAATGACTACAGTTTGCATGCATGGTTGAGCTGGTTTAATCCAAAACTAGGATGTCTCCACCAGTGAGTGATTGGCCTAGAGGCATGAAGTGACAGGACAGTACTTCAAAATTAATTTGCTTAAGTGATGTTGCTGGTCTTTCTAGAGTGGTCACCTCTGTGGGACATTGGTTTTATAAGCTAAATGCACATTTCTCAGTGTATAATAATCACCATCCCCTTAAGCCCCATAGGGCGACATTAATCTATTTTTTAAAAATTCTGTAGTGACATGTCTATGCATATGATAGTTCAAGTTCCTACAGTAAAAACACCATCAACTCTGCAAGTTTGTGTTCTTGAAAACAACACCAATATATCTGTAGTAGTCTGTAGTTTAAAAGTTGTATTTTTGTAGTTGTTCTTCATGAATCATTGCAAAATTTGGGCAAATAAAAATATTCTCTGCTTTGAAATTTCTGGTTTGCACTCAAAGTGGATTAAAAAAAAAAAAAAAAGTGCAATGCAGTCTTGTGATGCAGATGTTGAGGTAAATAATGATCCAGCAGATAGAGAATAGATATAAAGCATGAGGCTGGAAATGTATTAACCTACTTTTAGAATTCCATGCCCAAATCAAATAGTTCTAGGTTCCCAGCTGTAGAAGATATGACCTCACACCAACAACAAGATATGGTTTTCTTTCTACCTCTGCTCTTCAAGCCAATCTGGGAGATTCAGCTCACTGCTCAGGAGTAAGGAGAGGGATAAACGATCCCTCTCTTTTCACTAGGCTTAAAGTTTCCTCCTGCTGCAAGGAATATGGTCATGTATCACTTGGGCTCCAAATTTGCATTTAGCTGGGGATTGCCTCCACGGATTTGTTGAGAAGCTAAAACTGTGATGATGACATAGTCATTCTCCTGCCCCATGCTCCTGCAAGTTCTCACAGATCTATGCCTTTACCCTAAGGAAAGAGGGAGCAACAATTGTGATCAATGATGTCAGTTGCTTCCTTCCTTCGTGCTGTTGAGTACAAGGTCTCTCAAGAAGGGAGTAGGCAATATCCAGTTTCCATTGCAAGGATGATCTCTCTCACTCCCTTACTCTGAGGCATTACAGGCTGCCAGGAATGGCTTTGCTTGCTTCTCTAGTTAAGTGTTGTTCCTGAGCAGCGGGAAGGATGACATTCTGATGCACCAGCATTAGGACATACCTTGCTCTTCTCTAAGCCCAGTTGTACAAATCTGTGTATGCAAATATGCATTAGCTTTTTTGTATAGCTGATAGCTATGTAAGCTGTATGCTATAAGTGGTTTTTCGTCAGATATGCACTTTTGCAAGTTTGGGAGTATCCGTGTTTTCTATTGCATTTTTTGAGCTGCTATGTAGACATTATTCTTCTGTAAAAACACATCTACCTTGGATTATGCTTGGCACCAATTTGTGTTGTAATATTACTGACACTGCCATTTAATTTGCCTGGTTGCCTATGGTCTAAGTGTAGGTAATTTACAAACCTTTAACAATGTTCAGCTTTCCTAAATGGTAGGGAGAACTGCAATTACACTTAAAATGCACTGGTGCACTATGTGTCAGCAAAAAAAGACCAACAAAAGACATAATTACAATGTAATTGCCCACAAGTTCATGAAGTAAACATACATTATTAGAAGGCACTCATCTATTCAATTTAAGTGACATTACAGATAACATATTGCATAAATAGGAAGACATTTTGTGGCTAGCTAGTATAATAATAGGAGTTGAAATTAAAATGTGGTATATGTATTCCTAAGAGCGCTTCAAGCTTAGCATCTGCTCTATAGTGACTTGCATTATGCTCCATTTTAATTTTAAATATTTGTATATTCTCTAAAGAAATACACTAATATATAATGACACTATTAGGTAGATACCTCCTTAAAAAAAAAAAAAATCAAAAAAATGTTAAGGCTGCCTAAGGCCATTTTTATCCAAGCAAAATCTCAGAAGCAGGAAATGGTCAGAGATGGTAGGGAAAATTTTAAGGAGTTGGTTTTGATATGCAGAATTGTCCAAGTCTATGCAAAATTCAAGTTTTATTTCATTTTTGGTCTTTTGAACATGTCTGTAACAAAAGCAGTGTTACTGCAGTCCACACTACATTGCAGATGTACATCCAAAGGTAATCACCAAAGATGAAATACCAGTATCTTCTTGCCTCTGCTTGGTGAGACCTGAGTATGTATGGTGGTCAGGGGTTATCCCACATCACACCAGGCAGAGGACCTAAGGTGTCTGCAATCTTTGATCTTGGAGGCCAAAACTGCATTCTGAATTGCACATTTTAGGCAATTTGGCCTTGTAACTTTTTTAATAAATAGCAGCTGGATATGTGTGTAGGTTAGACTCAGTGACTAGAGGTTAATGATCCCCCTGGATCGTGTCTCCTCTGAACTGTTCCCTTGTGTCTGACAATTTCTAGCAGGATAGGTTTTCCAGGGATTTAGGGCAAATAACTGGCTTATTCTCACAAAACCTCTGGAAGACCCACTCCTCACGTGCTGAAACCATACCCTCCTGAATAATTTTGTTGGTTTGTCCCATGTTCCCAGTCCCTCAGGCAGCCTGGAGATGCATCAGGCTCCATCTCAGCAAGGAGGTAGAGCCAGAATTGTGAGTTCAGGTTCTGTGTTGTTACCAAAAGCAAAGTTGTTGCCTTAGATTATGCTTGTGTTGTTAAAGATCCAATTAGTGTAAGAAAACACTCTTCTTTTTTTTGTTTTCCTTAATCTTTATTAAGCTCTTGTTATGTTCAGTGCTCTCCCAGGGAAAGACACAGTTTGGTTTGAAAGTCAGACAAATATCTCAAGGGTGCTGGAGCCAATATTTAATGTTTTACTTTTCTTGTGTGGCCTTATAAGCAGCCTGACACAATGTAGGTCCAGAATAGATTGTTTACTTTTATTTGCTTATAACAGCTTTCCTTGCCAACTTTTACAAACAAAGTGGTATCAGAGATTCTTACTTGGGATTCCACTCTGTTGAACACAGCTCAAATATTCTTTTCTTTTTTACCTCTTTCACTAGATAAATATAACAGTGGATTACAAACTTGTTAAGTATTTCCTTTTGGAAAACACTGTCTGATATTTGATATTGTTTCAGGGCTCAACCTAAATTGGTTTAATTCCTTGTACCTGCTGTGTAGTTAGATGAGATCAACTAGACAGACCTTTCCCATTGGTTAAAGGTCAAAAATAGCCTAAAGACATGTTGTTTACAGCACATCATATTCAGAGATATACTTTTCATAGAAGGCATGACCATATTTTCATTAACAGGGATAGAAAAGCTTAAATAGCTCTGTGGGTATAATTACAGATGATTATTTTTAATCACAAACCTATTTTTAAGAAAACATAGAAGAATAAAATTCACCAGAGAATATTTTCATTATTATTTTACTACAATTATTGCTAGATTATGTAAAATGTGGGTTTATTTCCCCATATATGAGTACATTTGAGAAACCCCGGACACTTCAGAGTAAGAGTCATATTCTGATGACATTTATATAGATGTAAATAACTTCACTGATGTCTGGCCCTAATGTAGTCCCTGATGGCTGAAATGATAACTGACATTGTTTATTCTCATTTTAATTATTGCTAGATGACAAGATGGAAACAAATCAGTTTAAATAAACTTTTCAAGTTATTTCATCCTTTCAAAACGGATGAAATTATTATCAAACATTTTAATGCTTTATAAGCTTTTTGAAAGTTTCACAGAGCACAAGCTTTTAAAAAGCACAAGTAAAAAAAAAAAAAAATAAAACCAAACCAAACAAGATCAAGAAATATAAAGGATAGTTTGTTGGTGTCTTTTTTGGATGATGGGGCTTGAATTTTATACTGACCTGTAACAGCTGAGTTTCAGTGGTCACCAAAATCTTGATATCATCATATTTTCAGACATTGGTATTATTTTTTATTTTTTTTGTGAAGTTCTCAAAATTCTTTGCTAATTAATATAAACTGATAAGAATGCACAGCAAGATTTTATATTTGGTGTGTATGGTTTCCTAAGAAAAGTCATTTCTATGGTATTTTCTACAAAGGAGACGTGCTGGAGGTTTTTTTCCTTTCTTTTTTACTACAGCCAAAAATATCAGTATTTTAGTTCCAAATGGTTTATATGGACATACCAAAACAATAGAGAATTTTCCTGAAATATTCAAGCTGGAAAATGGCTTTTTTATTAAGCTAAAATGTTTCATGTTGACAATTTCAAAACAAGCCAGTAATATGTTCTGTTTCAGAAGTCATGTTCTTTGGTAGGTGACTGGTTCATTAAGCTGGCCTTTCATTCTGATGGAGAAGAATGAAAGAAAAGAAAAGACCAAAGACTCAAATGTAATTGTTATTTCTTTAAAATTGGAGGTTGCATAAACCTAGGTTTTTAAATAGTATTCTTATATTAAGTAGAATTTATAGAAATAATAGAAGCTATTCACATGTTGTGGTTCGAGGGACTTGGATTTAGAAGCCTATATTCCTTCTATAGCTGAGGAAGACACAGGTACTCCAGGGGAGGATTAGTCAAAGTTAAATAATTACAGGATTTCTTTACAGGGAAAAGGGCTGCTAGAATGGACTGTGTGAAACAGTGTATTACTAGTAGAGTGAGAGTTCTGTCTATAAGATATGAAAAAGATAAGGTTTTGCAGTGAGGTGTTAGTTATATGGTAGATATCATGCCAATGATGAGTGTGTCAGATAATAACCTACAGTAAGAATGGACACATTTTCCAAAAACAGAGACATTGTTCTGTGGTGTTGACATCCTCCCAACAGCCATATCTGTTCACACAAGTCTTGTCTGAGAAGAGGGAATAACATTTTCAGTTTTATATGGCTTGACATTTTCAGATGACTAGATGGGAAAATCTGGTTATTCTGTAATTTACATTAGATAATTAATGAACTAAAGAGAAGGGGGAAAAAAAAACAACAAAATGATAATGAAGAGTGACTTTCAGATATTTGTGATGGCACATTTTCCTCTTCTGTGAAATTCCCTGAGTTTTCATAAAAGTTATATGTTCCAGCCTTGGAAAGCCTGATTTTATTACAGAGGAGATTTCTCAACTCCAATGACCTTCAACCAGCAACTTGGCAGAACATCATTATATGCTGACTTTTGAGGAGCTTTGGCAAATTGTGATTAGCTAATTTGTTGATGTTTTCGTTGGTAAAGGAAGCTGCAAGTGTCCTGAGATGTGAAACCAAAGTCAGTGGTAATGTCCCGTAGCATTTGAGTTTTGAATATTCTTTATGATATCTTAAATTCACTGCTGTGCTTAACTGATCTTGGTTTACCTTTTTAAATGATTGTTTAACAAGAAATTTAGTGCAGATTTTAAAACAGAGCTTAAATAGAATGAATGGATCTTAAACAATCAGCAGGTGGAGAGTCTGCATCTAACATGGACAGTGGAGCTCATGTTTATATTTTATATGACAGAAACAGTAGCTTGGTAATTAAGTAAATATTGTAATAAGTATGGTTCTGACATCCACTTGAAGCTCATAACTCCCCAGGGAACAGATGCTTAATTTGTGACCATGATAATAACAACCTAATGAACCTCCCATCTTACTGGATAGCTTAATAAACTTCAAAGAAAACAAAACAAGAATCTGTGAGTAAAAGTACATCCTTAGCTTTTCATTAAACAAAATGAGCATGAGTCAAGGCCCAGCATGGCTTCCAAAGTTAAAGCTACCAACTACAAAGCAAATGTATGCAGAGAAATGTACAACAAAAGACATAGCTTTTAAACCTCCAATTGAGTTTCCATAAATGTTGCTTACAAAAGCTACCATTCTCTATGTTAACAAAAAGTTGTGGATATGTTCTTCACTAAATCCTCTTTTCCCATATAATCCACCTTGTGCACTTCATCTCAAGTGTGTTTTATCTGATCTAATCCTGGGCTCATTCATTCTCAGATAGAAGCAACAGGATTATTTCACACTTAAAGTAGGCCCAATCTTTCTGTGGGTCCATAAGAGGACACCTGGGTAATGAGAAATTATCTATGGAACAAAAGATTAAGCAGGTGCTAGGAAAAAAAATAATTCTTTCAAATACAGCAACTTTTAAGGAAAAGATAAATCATTTTTATTCAGAAAAATGTTCATAGGAGGCACTACATTTTAAAAGGAATGAGTTTACATCATATTTTTTACCAATATTACTTGGAACAAGTTTTATTAGGAAAAACAAAACAAAACAAAACAAAACAAGTTCTGTTTTAGTCATCCTAAAGCAACATTGATTTCCCTGGAGTTAATCTGAATTTTAATGGGTGTACAGTGTGAAGCATACAGGATATATCAGAGCATTTGTTCTAACCAGGTCAAAGACACTAGTCATACCCAGTCATATATTTCTTCCTCATTCTACCAGCCTTTATTTTAGCATACTTTCAGTTAGGGAGAGGAGGAGTAGCAGGGAGGCTTTGTGGCTCAGTAAATTAGCTTCAAGGTCTGGGTTGTTTTTTTTTTTTCCTTTGCAGTAGCAGGCAAGACAACTCAAAAATAAAATCAAAGTCCTTTGCTCTCCCCTCACCCCCTAAAGCTGTAGGGCATGGGTTAGTATGAAACAAGTTCAATCTCCTTTTCTTGACTCAACAGAAACATTAAATAAAAAAAAAATCATACGTGCATGTATATCTATTTCATCCATATCTATAGCTATATCTATGTATCTATGTTTTCATGTGTCCTTTGGCTTTTGGAGACAACAGGATCACCTCAAATACTGTCTCCTGTCTGTTTCCAGTGTATATCAGATCCTTCATTTGAAGATCTGCAGGCAGAGCAACAACTTACTGTTTTAAAATCGTGGACGGGTTCCTCAGGAGACCTAGACTGGTATAGTATGTAATTTCCCAATCATTCCCTCCTTCCCTTTTGTCATAAGCCTCCTCACAGACCAGTGTACAACAGCAGAGAATTTGTCCCTTAATTCTATGAGCACAGTGGGACTATGGACTGATGACTTGGCTTTCTGAGTGGTGGTCCTTTGAGTTTTCTGCTCTCCAAAGAAATACAACAGAAATACACTATGTAAATGGTTTCACAGGATTCTGATGAATACATCACTGAATTATGACACTAGAGATTGAAAACTGATACATATTAGAAAGAAAGAGGCGAGGAGGGGAAAAAAGACTGGTTGTGATCTAAATCCTCAGGCCTCAGGATACAGACTAATCTTCTGCTTAACTGGCTAACAGGGAAGAAAAGTCCAGTAAGTTATCATACAGCCACGCAGGAGAGGTTTTGTTCTCTTTTCCTTTGTAACACCTGGTACTGCATGATTAATATGTGACTAGAGTCACAGAATAAAAGACTGAATGGTCAACAGATATGGGATTTTTATGGTCTGTGTCTTGCTCAGGTGTAAAGATGAATCTGGAGTTTCCTCTGGGTTTGCAGTTTGGCAGGGAGGGTCCCAGTGCTGTGAGTTCTCGTTTTCCCTGGGTGCACACAGGGAAGTGAGAGTGCTCAGTACCTTGCAAGGGTACAGATCTATGGCTTGATAGCAGAAAGGACTACCAGATCCAGAAGTGTGTTTTCAAGCACTCAGAAAAAACTAGACTAGCATGTGAAGTTATTAATTATCACAATGCATACATTGTAGAAGCACTGATGCCTTAGCAATGTGAAATTTTGGCATGGAATTTTATTATCAAAGCTAAACTGTTGTACTGAGATCTGAAGTGAAAAGTTATAAATGCCTTCCCTCTTGAATCATAAACAAATGCAGTTATATTAATTCTTGAGACTTGTAAGACATTTTTCAAAATGACTCCTAGGTGAATCTGTATGAATACTCATTTTTAAAGTGTATTTCCATGTAGGCTTTAAATAAATTAATAAGTGTATTATGTATCTGGAATATGTCAATATGACTTAAATGTTTGTTTGTCCCAAATAACAAATTTGATCCTTTATGTGCTTTAAAAACATGAAATGAAATAAATCAATTCAAGATTTTTTTGTGAAACAATTAAAAGTTTCAGCTTGAAAAATATTTTTTCCTGGCTATGTACACACATTTTTACTAAGTGGAATAATTTCCAAATTTGTTAACAGAGAATTTCTTCTGTGGGACAGCTCATTTATGCACTTTTTTATCTAACGACTTAATGCAGCATATTCTCCCCAGATATGCTTCTGTTAAGATCCTATGGATGAAAGACAAATACAAACATGTAGAAATGTGAATGAGAATAATGATAACACTGATGAATGACATTATGAAAGCAATACTTGTTAATCCTTGTTTTTCCCAGTAAGCATCTGGCAGCATGGAAACAGTTTCTAAGGCAAACTTTGTTCATGATCCCAGTCTTTCCAGCAACTCCTAGCTGGTGGGACAGTCCCAGTAATCTGACCAAAAAGGTGGAGAGTGGGGAAAAAAAGGTAAGTAAATACCCAAATCTCAGTAAGATACAATTACTAGTTTTAGAAATGACTGAACACGAAACAGCTGTACCTGCCATGTGCAGGAGTTCCTCTAACCAAGGATACATGCAAACTGATTTAATGAATTATCCTTCTCAAAAGTGGGAGCAGTAATTCAGTACCTGCATTTTAGGGTTATTTAACCCAGGATGTGTTATCCAGGACACATACTGAAAAAAGTCCATAGCCATTTTTTTGACTTGTCATCAAAAAGCAGTTAACAGAAATACAAAGAAAGTTAGGCCTGTTTACTAGGTGAGGTGAAATTTTGAATAAATTCCATATGTACAATTTCATGTTTATTTCAAAATTTATAGCAGTATGATGTTGTGAAAAATAATAAGTTTTAGTAGACTTTGAAGATCTTAAAGCTCTTAAAATTCTATTTTAAGACAATTTTTGGGTTTTACCAATCTTACAGTAATAATACATATTAGTCAATTTAAAGGATGTTTATTGACCTTACATACATCAGTATCTCTGTTTCTTAGAATAAAATGTTACTTCAAACAGAGTTATGCTCTCCAATAATCCTTGATTTGTATATGCAAGATATGTGACTGCAAGACTTTAGGCACAAAAATAAACTCTTGACACGAAATTCACGCAAATCAGTTAACTTTCTTGGCTTCTTTCATAAAGTTCCAAAAATACAGTAATTGAGAAGGGACAATCAGGAAGCATTTCATGCAACAACTATCACCCTTAAGTACTCAAGACTCAACAGGGGAAAAAAATCATTTGCTAAGGGTTGTAATTTGTGTATCAGTTGCTTTTCTCTTTTAACTGAATAATGCACTAAACCAATGGCTATTTCTCTTGAAACAATGCAACTGTTTTAAACCAGATAATCCTTTATGGTGTAGTTGAAAAAAAGGTCCTTTGTCACATGATGGTTTTGGAACTACCATGACAAAAGACGCTCACTGATACTGTCAGAATTCACTTCTAATGAGTTAAAAACTACTCGCTCTTTATTCTGTAGAATGCCCCTCCATCTATTCAAGGACCCCTACTTATAGTTTGGATATAAAGTTTAAGAAATTTTAAAATTACTTGCAAAGTGATACAGGGATAAATAAGTTAGAGGTGGGCATATCTGTACATATATAAATATAAATATATATATATAATTATATGTTATAACCCATCTATCTCTATACTATGCAGTTTGCTCTTCTGACCAATAGATAGTGGTAATTATCTATGTAGAGGTACACGTATGAGAAAGGGAGAACAGATGTCCATGATTATGTAAGTTACGGTAATTAACAGTACATAAATGAAACAAGTTTGTTTTTGTTGATGTGTCACTTACACACTGCTCCTCTTGAGCATTGGGTTACATCCTGTACACGATCGCCTTATTGTCTACTGTCATAAAAATTCCAGTTTTGTTTCTGAGCAGTCACAGAATGGGACTTGCCAGCTGTCATGGAAAATGTATTCAGTTTCATTTCCACTTAATTTATCTAATCTTAATTCTATTATTATTTTATTACAATTATTTAAGTGCTTGGGGCAACAATCTAAAGTAAAAACAAATAAACAGTAGGAGTTCCAGATAATTTGTAAGTGATCTGAAAGGTCTAATGGAAACAACATCATTACTGCAGTTTTGTTTTTTGAAAGGTTGGTGCTGTAGAAGCTTCCTCATTGCTGCTATAGTTAACACTCTGTCAACATGGACATGTTACATT
>NW_008602384.1:84411-116095 GCF_000691845.1 Merops nubicus | reverse complement strand
CCTGCTTCACAAAATTAATGGCTAAAGTATAAAAACTTATTCTGGACAGGGAAAAAAAAAAAAAGGTTGTCATATAGTGTTCAGATTTTGAAAACCTTGTAACAACAGGCCTCATATCACCTTCATTTTCAGCACTATCAACTTGAAACACAGAAGAGCATCCAAGCCCACAGTTAAGTCCATTTCTGTTCTGCTCCACACTTTTGTACGAGGGCACCTGTCTGCTTCCTTGACTGCAATGAAATCTGAACACAGATTTAAAGACCCAACAATCCAATCATTGAACTGAACAGAGATGAACCTTTGGTTTGCCATCCTGGGCTTGTCACCCTCTTCAGTAAAAAATGTGAGTAGCTGCATTCAAAGCACTGCACAGCAGTCATCTGTCTTGCATTCAGAGCTAGAGTTTGTTAGGTTTTCTGCTAAACCAGAACTGTTCTGTTCCATTTAATCTTTGCACCCAGTCACAGTTGCTTTCACAAATGTGACAGTCACTCTGCCTGCTGAGTTTCTGTAGCCACAGAGTCCCTGTTACCACTCATATTACTTCTCTATCACCTTTGTTGCCTTGCCTTGATCCTTCCCATAACATGGCCAGTTTAGGGTACCTCGCAGAGAAATTTGGGTTCTCTTTCTAGTGCAATGAGTCGTTTATTTCTGATGTCCCGATCTTGTTTTAAGATTTTTTTTATCTTTTTCCTTCTTTGTTTACTCAGCCTTTAGACAGAAGGATACACGTTTCACTGTTTTTATCCAATAAAAGCACATAATAAAAATATATAGAGGAGGTAATAAATAAACTCATTCAAAACTTAAGACATTACTAATGCACAATTTGAACCATACTTTAGAAATTTCAGGTAAGAAATATGAAACTATTGCATTCAAGTATTCTATTGGCCACAAAATCACATAGTTAAGTTCACCCACTGTGTAATAAGATACCTGATTTGACTAAGAAAGTGCTATAAAGTATCCTGGGCCTGGTCTAGCCATCACTGCAAGGTTTTCTAGCAATATGACGTAAAGGTGGTTTATAATTTGTAATTATCACCATACACATAAAAATGATTGGCTGAATCTGGGCAATGAAAATTCAAAAGGAAGGTTTTAAATGCGATCTTAGCTTCTTATTTCTGGGATTTCAGCAGCATTCAGAATTTCTTTTAAAGAAATTTGGATTTAACTGGATATAAGCATTACTTGTCTAAGATGATTCCTCTCTCCATCTGAGAGAAACTGTTACAACACAGGAAAGGAAGGCAAAATTCCAGAGTGATGACTCCAAAAGTGGTTTATTTAGAAACTGAAACTTGACTTTGTTTTCTTGCAGAAACCAAATGTGTTAGTTTGGTTTGGATACAGTGTATTGACAAAGGGTGGATTGTTTTTCCTTTTTATCTAAACCTGGTTGTGGAGATAGAGAAAAAATAATCTGTCATGAGAGCAAACAATGATCCAAACTCCTTGTTTGCTTGAAATGGCTGACCTTGCTAGGAATACATCTCCACACAGCTCACCATACCTCCAGAAGTAGTTAGGGAATCCTGGCAAGTGACTTGATGCCTGTGCAAGCAGTTGTGAGGCTCTTTGTTCATTCTCTGACCCAGAAGCTGTGCAGCCCTGGTAGGCAAGTGATGTGCCTGGGGAAGTCTACTCTGCAAAGCTTGGCCCATGTCTGCTCCTGTTGAAGATCTTCGGAGGTGAACCAATATCCTCTTTCTCCAAAGAGAGTAAGGAAAGATACAATGAGACATGCTGCCATGCTCCCTGTAGTGGCACAGCCTGCCTCAGCTCAGTGCCCGTGCAGGTAGGAGCTGTGCCAATAGTCACCCTGTCCATGGGACTGGAGCTTTCATGTCTGGCCCCATTTTCTCTTTATGGATGCTATGCTTCCTCCTCTGGTTGGCGTGAGAAAGCTGTGAGGCTGTGACACAGAAATCACCTTGTAGCTTGCTATTAAGAAAGCTTAGCAAATTGGCTGCTGCTAAAATAAGAGATATGAAAGTGCCATCTGCAGTTCAGTCACATGGGCAAGTCTCACAGGCCTTACGCAGTCAGAACACCCATGGAGCAGGCACAGCAGGAGCTGACCCGCAGGATAATAGGGATGCATACTGAATGAATTGGAAGTAACACCTGGCCTTTGTCTGGAAAATTACCATTTTTTTAGGCCAGTCTTCAAAGCTGAACATTTCTTTAGGACTCTGGAGCCATTGAGGAGGCAGACAAAAGGAAGAGAGTCATGGAGAGACATGTAAAAGCTGTAGACCCAGCAGAAAGGGCGGGAGGGTACGCAAGAAGGCTGGAGGAACAGGAGTTAAAACCTCAGTATAAAATTCCAGTCTTCCCGTGCAGATCAGTTTTTCCAAGGGTGAAAGGATTTCCCAGTGCATTTAAGTAATTTCATTACACAATTACGTGCTTGCCTAAACTTTAGCCACATACTGTTACTCATCCTTGCAAGTAATCAGGTTTTGGTCTGTTTTACAACATATACTTAGTTTAAACAAAAAGTACATTCATGTCTGTGCGCGCAAAGTGGCATTCATTCAAACTCGATGCACTGCTTCTTATTCTAGAAGTAGGGAACCTCTTTTCTGGGTAAACATAGGTATGGTAGAGGAAAAATGCTTTATCTTTAGAAACATCCAACATACATTATCTAATTTAGAGAAAAAGACACATATACACTAGCACTCAAGTTTCCAAACGTGAACTCATTACACTCAGGTCCAAAAGAAACCATTGCACAGCTCAACTGGAAGGCTGTATGCAGAATACTTGGCAGTTCCATTCTCACAGATATCTTGCTCTAGTGTGAGATAGATCCAGGACAGCATATGAGTAGGCTAAAGTTGGTAGAACTACTCAAATGCTTAAAATTTCACACTTTCTCAAATGTTTACTTTTCTAGATCAGCCTATTGTGAATAATTAGGCCCATAGCTTCTTGGACTTTTTGTTTGGGTGATCAGGTCATAAAAATGAGAATGCCATCTTTGTAGAGACTTAGCAGTCACAAACTGCAAGCTGATCACCAGCCTAATTGCATGTCATCTTTTCCTAAATCAGATTAGTCACAAATGATTATCAATTGAGCCCTAAAATCCTGACGTAGTTTGAAAATATACAGGGTTTTATGGAGGTTATCTTGGAGGCCAAATAAAAACCCAAACACACCAGCTTTTAATATATCTGGTGACACTGCCTAACAGCTAATAGAAAAACATCAGGGAGAATTTCTGTGTAAAGTTACAATCTTTTCAAGAACAAGACAGCTAGCTGACCTACAGTGCTGGAATCTGGTGTCATTGCCAGCAGCCACCCTCAATAGTCTTGCCTTGTTTTGTCTTCACTAGCTCACAACTCTGTGCCAGCTATTGGTATTTTGAGTAAATTATCCAGTTTCAGTTTGCAAAGGCAGAGAAAAGTCCTTCTCATCTGCCAGTAGTGTCAGGTCTACCCAGCCTGAGTTTTTCTGTGCAGCCTGGTGTGAACTGTAGAGGCTACATCAGCCTCCAGCTTGGACCATTGGTCTCCACAGGGACTTCATGGGAAGCAAGGTGCTACAGTTCCAGGATACCAAGCCTGTCCATAGGTATTTACTTAACTCTGTACAATATTCTTGAGTGTAAAGCAAGGAGTCAAAACCATAGTCTGTTAGTCTGTTAAATCAGGCAGCTACTTCAGTGTTATCCCTCCACGGTTGTAGTAACATTACACCTTTGCAGAGACAATTCTTGAGACACAAAGTATCTAACACATTCTAGTACATAAGGGGTTCAGGTGTATAATATGTCTTCGCTGAACAAATAATTTTGGGTTTACACTTCTTCATCTGTTTATCTGTTTCTTCTCCTACAAGAACTGATTCTTCTCCATATTAGTCTCTCAGACTATAATTAAAGGAGTAGGTCTCGCTATTTCTTTTGCAAGCATCTGTTTCCTGTTTTGATATGTAGGCTAAAGTGATAGTTTCTATTTTTTGCCTGACGGGGAAAATCCTTTACTCCTAGAGCACAAATAAGGTTGTTTGTATTTGCCTCAAGTGCCAAAACTTAACATACTTATGCCCTAGTTATTCATCTGACATTCAGTGCTTATTAGATTTTTAGTATAGTATGTGGCGTTATAATCAATGCACTATTGACAAAAGCACTTGGATCACACACTATTTACTTAATTTACTACACTGACTCTCATTTACTAAACTTAACACATACACTGTATTTTCCTGGCATATTCAGATGCATTATTCAGAAAGGGCACATGGGTTGCACAGCAAACCACTCTAATGTCTAAGTTATGTCACAAGCCTTTCTGTGAACTGCTGGTTATTAGCCTGTTCTCTGCTACAAGCCTAGCTTACTATAAGTATTGGACAGTGACTTGTAAAGTTTGGTCAATGTTTGTTTGTTTTTTCTTTTTTTAAATTTAATGTCTGCTAAAGTCATAATGCAAGAAGAATTTTATTGTAACTTGCAGACACCATAAATACTAAATCTCCAACATTTTATAATCAGTTGTATCAAAGGCAATCCGATTGTCACTCTCTTGTACATAGGATTCTTCTGTTAGTAAGCATTCCTATATTACAGGCATAAAACACTGTTAAGTGTTTTAGCTCCCCCGGACTAGCTGCAGCTGTGTCACATTAGTGTTTCTTTATTTTATGTGTGTCAGTGAACTAGATTAAAGTTGGAATAGCATAGCACTCCACTAGATGACAGGCTTGGTTTAAAGCCAGACCACTTAGTGATACTTATCAAACAATTTTCAGCTACATACAGTAGCATAATTCAAAAACTTGAGAAGACTCTAAATTATCAGGCATGTCACGAAAGATGATTTCTTTTTTCGATGGAAGATTAAAACATTCCCCTCACAAATACGTGGAGTCTTTATAGTCAGAGACATCACTGAAATAATCTGATTTTGTTTTTTCTACTCAGTTTTGAATGAACATGTGACCCTCATGGTTTTGAACATACACAATCTTACCCATTTATCTGGGGCCTGAGATGGAAAATGTGTTGAATCAGTGGCCCATGAAGTTCAGAAAGTCCTGCTTTCAATAGCTTATTTTTCTGTTCTTTGTTCTTATGATCTTTTAGGTTTTGTTTGCTTGACTGCGGTTTCTAAGCTATTAATGACCGACTCAGGTACCCTTAAGGCAGCTATGTATGATCTTGCAATCCTATTAGACAGACGTTCACCTTGAGCTCCCCATCGGTTAAGGTGGGACAACCTGCACTTGTAGATCGTCCCTTGTATTTGCAGTGTTATTGCTGATTCTGACACACCCTTGAGAGACAATGTCTCTTGAGAGGCACAGGGGGAGCTATTCCTGTATGCCTCTGACTGTTTGGACAGTTATCATCACTGGCCTTCTGAGCAGGGTGTTATAGGAAGGAAAACGTGACTTCACCATCCAATGCCTATCATTACCTGGTCCAAACAAGGTCTTTAAAGTAAGATTACTTTTTTGCATTAGAAAAGCAAAGGAAGCAAATTATGTGGAAGTTAGACTGGAACTATGCTCCAAACCTACAGGTTTACCTGTTGCTGATGTAGAGAAAAATCAAGACCTCTGTCCTAGACAGAAAAAACAGGCCAACAGCCTGACTGCATCACTGCCACCTGTGTCACAGCTTGGGATGTACATAGTGACCCAAGTTGTGTTTACAGCTGATTTCTTGTGCGTTAAGGAATGATAGTTAAGTTGTGTTAACTTCAGAGAGAGAGGTAAGGCTCCTTGCCTGGACCCTGCTAAGGGAGAGGGAGAGAAACTGGGCTGCTCACTTGCTTCACCAACATCATGATTTGAAAGAGAATGCTCTGAGTTAGCAACATCATAACTCTTCACTCTTTTTGAACAAAACACCTCTTCTAGTATACTGTAGTTTATAATAAACAACCACAACACCAGCTAGCATTTAGTAAAACTCCCTCAATTAATGGAGTTAAGAAATGCCAGGTAACTTGAACATCTGTAGCAATAATGTTACAACTGAAACCTTCCTGTGAATAAAAGCAAAGAAACAGAACGCATCCTGATGCTCAGAAAGGTTAAAGAGCTAATGTTGTGTGATCTTTGCAAAGTCTAATTCATTCATTATTCTCTTCTTAGAAAAAAACAAAACATAATCACCTATCCTTTAGGCTTATGTTGTGTGCATTTATATTTTAATGTCTATTTTATGTCTATTAAAAATGTGCTGCACATTTCACTTAGAAATATCTGCCAATGTCTTAATATTACAAAGCCTGATTGTTCACTTTCTGGAGTCAGTGGAAATTTTCCCACTGATATCAGTGACTGTAGAATCTGGATCTTAATTTTTAGAGGATTGAAGAAATCCTTAAAACAGCATATGTTCTACTCTCCAATTTCTTTGATGACTTCTAACATTCTTTTGATGTGGACTCCAAAAAGACATTTTCATCTTTGGATATATGTGTTTTAAAAGATGAAAAACATTGAATAGCAAAGTAGGAACATTTTGCTTTTCAGGCCACAATCCTATTTAAACCAAAATTTGCTAATACCTATTAGATGAAAGAGAAGAAAAAGAAAACTAAGAAAAATGTTGGGGAAATAAAATTAATAACTAAACAGACACTTTTCAAATTTATGGAAATGCCATACTCTTTGGATCATAAATATAGGCACACATGATATGCACTGACAGCATAAAATGTCATGCCCTGGTGTCTGTCTGTGATTATGAGCAGGATATTCAAGCAGAGGTCTTGTTGTGAGCATCCTGCTTCTGCTTCTCTGCAGTCTTCAGAAAGAGTAGTTAAGAAAAATGGATAGGAGGGTAACTGTCATTTATAAATACAGAAGCCCAGTGCTCTGGTATGCTGATGGTGGAGGGAGGTGTAGACACATACCAAGATTAGGTTTGCTTAGGATTCACTTCCTCAGTGCTATGGTGAGAATAATCTCTGATGAACTCTACATTCAAAATAAAATCAGTGGCTAGAGAATTTTGGAATATGTTTGGCAGCCCTGCAAAATGCTGTCACAGCTCTGATTGACTTCATGGAATTTGATGGAACAGTTGATGGAAGATAGTCATATTGTTTAATGTAGTATGCTGGAAAGATGCTCCAATGTTACAGGGATACATGTAGTGTAAAAATGTTGAGGGGAAAAAAAAAATTGGAAAAGAATAGAATAAGATAGAATAGAACAGAATAGAGTATAACAGAACAAAATAAAATTTCTTTTCAGAGGCTGGGGTTTTGACCACGTCTCTGAACTGACTTAATTTTTTTTTTTCCCCCCTACCTTAGTGATTATTATCAAATACTCTTTAAGAGCTGTGACAGATTTTAAATGTAATTACTTTCTTTTCCATGTGTAAATCAAGATCTTTCTTAAAAAAAGTCAGTTCATACTTAAATTAACTACTTTTATCTGCAATTTGCAAGTTAAGGTGTATGTAAAGCCTGTGGCTATACTAACAGCTCAGCTGTGCCTCCTAGGCACACTGTTAATTAAAGGGTGATGTGGATTTGTACCACTCTGAGAGGAACTCTGGAAGGGATTATACCTTAGAGAGGAACAATGCCTCCAGTGCACCACAGCATGTAAGTAAAATGTACAAGCTGTGCAACCACCCTCATTGATATTGCTCAGTATCTCTGTAGGCCCATCTCCTTCCCACATCCCCTCATCCACTCTGCTGATGTTCACACCTAGAGTCATCAAGAAGAAGCAGTCCTGGGACTGCTAACCAAGTCCTGCATGCAGAGGTAGAGGTGGTGCTGACATCCTTGTAGTTGCTGATAACTGTTCAGAGGCACACAACCTGGCCACCACCTGGCCAGGGATAAACAGAAATTGCCAAAGGCCATTACCTATATATAGTTTCTCTTTTTACTCGATGACAAGTCTTTTAAAGCTTGACAGTAGGTATGATGTTTGACAGCTTGCGTCTTACCTGAGCCTATCCAATATATCTGATTTTGAAAAATTCTATATTAGCGTCCGATTTTGTTGTTCTTAATATTTTTCATCAGGGATCATTTTTCTCTGCAGTAGCTCTCTTGATACCAATGAAGTTTTAGACACGATTTAGTTCTGTGCAAATAACATCATCAGACCCATGCACCTTTGGGTTAAAATATTGATAGCATCCAAGGGACATAATCCAATCTCTGTGTAAATAAAGCTGGTGATTAATTTAATGCATATTTAAGGAGGCCATATTACTCACTGGATTAAATGTACATTTTTATAATATATTATGTTACTTTACATCCAATAGATATAATTCAGCTGAGGGTGATTTTTTATGACCGAGTAATAGACCAATGAAAATAGGATTTATTATAAGACAACCTCATTTATAGTATAATAGTACATATTGCTACTATAATGAATACTCTTCAGTTATCAAATCATCAGTTTTTCATGGTAACATTAACAAATGATCCCATAGGCAGTCTGATATTACTAATGTAATACATTAACTTTGAATTTAAATTGGTTACTGGATCTGAAAAAAATCATATATTATATAATGCTGTGCAAGCAGAACTTGTGACCAATATTTGCATGTCTGCATAGCAAAATGTGACTACACATAGTGTCATGCTTTAGACTGTCCACATACACACATGAAAACGGTGTCACTCTCAGTCCACAATCCAACAGATCTGGAGACTGCATCACTTAGAAAAAAACTGTTACCAAGGAATGACTAAAAGGAAAATTTAAAAATCAGGATAAAAATTTTTGGTAAGTCATTGTCATTATTGGTCTCAAGAGAAGTGTCGGTTGTTAAATGGTGAGGAAAATAAAAAAATAGAGGAATGTTTGTTTTTTTTTTTCAGCTGTTGAACATTCTTTCGTTACCAGCAGGTGTTCGTTTCATCAGAAGCTGTTCACTGTTACTATACAAGAAAAAAACCCGAATTATGTATATCTGATCTGGAAAAAGTGCAGAACCGAGTCCTTTGTAGAGGGTCTACATTTTGATAAAGAAAAATAAAAGAAGCAGGTAAGATTAACAAAATGTTATAAAAGTAAACTTTGTATGAAAGTATTATTAGAACAATGAGACTGTCAAGACTAATAATTTAAGAAATAAACAGCAACTTTTCACAGTAGTGGTAGTAGTAGTAGTACATTTCATCTGTAATACTCAGTAGATACTTATTTTATCCTCATTCCAGTCCCATATTTCATTACTAGAAATCCAAATAAGTCATTATTAGTCTCAGAATGAGCAAATGTCCAGTACTACTTAATTGTATAAGTTTTATGCTTCAACACCACCAGCAATTAATTCAGAATTTTAACTGCTCTTTTAATACATCAAGGATTGATTGGAAATGAATGAAAATGCTCTATTTGTCTTTCTGGTCAGCTGGATAGTGTTTGTTTTCAGAAAAATTTAGTACATTCTTTCCAGCAGCCAGTTAAATGTGGTCACTGTTGGTGCCAACACACTACAGAGATTTGAAAGGAAGCTAAATAATTAAGACAGTCAATTGGAAAAAAAGTAGTAATCACAATGGGATGTGCCAAGGATTTTTTCTATGTCTTTCTTATGTCTTTTACCGACATAATATACTCAGCACAACAAACATTTCCTCCTCTTGGCTTATTCTTTCTCCAGCATCCAGCCTCACAAGTCAACTAAAGCAGCTAACTGGCTGATCAAACTTATGACAGCTGGCTACCACCCCCAGACCACATTATAGCATGGAAAAATTAATGATGGATCTCAATCAACAGTCTTTTCCCTGTCTGTCTGTCCACTCCTAACCAGTTAACATGGTCTCTTTTCTTCAGAAATTCCTGTACTTGAAGACACAGCTTTATCCCAGGTGGAGATTCCAGTGCTTTTACATTGTCCACCTGAAAAACATTTAGACACTAAAATATATTGCCAAACAGACATTTCTGCCATCCTTCCTACTCACATTTGGCCAGCAGAGCATGTCTGTAATTTTACTAATTTACATTTACACAACTCTATACTGGAGATTGTGTTCACAGCAAAGCATCAGTAATACTCATTAATAGACAATAAAACTAGGTGTTTATGGCTGCCTATGTCTTTATTTTTTCTTAGTAGAAAGCATCCCTATTTATCCCACATATTAAGAGTAATACCCTTCAGTCCCCTTGTGGGAATGCCCCTCTTCAGCTGTTCTAAACAAACTGTACAACTACAGAATGCAGCACGTTAAAGTCCAGTTCAGCATCCCTTGTCTCATCAAAGCTTTTGCCCTAATGAAATCTTAGGTAGGTGGTGGACCGGCAGGTTCTATGAAAATTAATAATCTGGAACGATCCAGGGGACCAAAAAGACTGTGAAACAACCCCTAAGTCCCATACTGTTTGTGACAGAATTTGTCACCAAGGCTTTATTATGAAATGTAACTTTTGATCTAAGTACAAAAAATAAGTAATCACTGATTTACACCTACAGTTACTTTTGGAGATGCAATTCTATCTGCTATCTGAAAGTCAGAGGCCGTGTCAAAATCATTCTAAGAATGAGATGCTAAATAGCTGGTGGTGATGTAAAGGCCTCAAACAGCTGCCCATGCTCAGTTTATATTTGATCCAAAGCCCATTGAAGTCACTGTGAATCTTTCCTTTGACGTCAATGGGCTTCAGATCAGGTCCTGAGCAATTTTTTAAAAACCTCAGACAAATCAAAACCATTTCCTTTGGAATGAAACTGTTCACACCCCTTGGTGAATACTATTTCTCTTCCAAACACAGCTTTCATGCCAGAGTCACGTCAGCTGAATTTCTATTTTTACCAAAAGCTGCTTTTTTAAAAGAATCGGGAAGCACATTTTTTTTTATTTATATTTCAGCTATTAGCAGCTAAGCTGTGGATTCTCAAACTTCCAAATATATCCCCATCTGGACAGGCAAGAACTACAACCAAAAATGGGGTACATTTTAGAAAGTTATGATTATTTTAAAAACCACTTTTTTGAAATGGAAATTGCTTGCAGATTTAACCATAAGAGTCACTGCATTTTATGTGGTGAGGGGCTGTCCCTACACACCACAGCCAGTAGAAGCCAGTAGGTTTAGTCTTGTAAAATGTATGACACAATAACAAATGTTATAACTTGTATAAAATAACTAATATAATATTAAATCTTATACAGAACACTGCACTAAATACTACATAAATTCATTTAGAAATGCCTCCAAAATGCAAAATAAATTATAAAGTATAGACCTGGGAAGAGTGGGCCCACCTGACAAGCACTATTTCTGTTTAATAGTTTCCTTAAAGTGACGAGGAGAATATTTGTGATCATCAAGAAAAGAGTGAAGTTTTTGCCTTTATAGAAGACATTCCTCTATGTAAGTAGGTCTTCCATAAAGTTTTGCACAGGCACATCACTGACCAGTGTACTGCAGAAATTTCTTGGGACATATCCTGTCCCTTGCTGAATGCCACAGAAGTAGCCATTCCTCCAGCTGCAAGAAATGTCCATCTTGCTACCAAATGCACTCCTACAGGGGCACCATGGGAAGCCATGCACCATACAGCGTCCTGGAACAGCGTCTGAGATTGAATTTGATCCATATATTTTGTATTCAGGTTTTTTCCCTTCTACCTAAATACTTATTTCACTATTTCTATAGTTTCAACACAATAACTGCCAGTCTTAACTGTTAAGATTAGCACATGCTAATGTTTAAGTATAACACTCTTTCAAGAGATAAGGCTAAAAGTTCTCTATGCTCCTTGATCTGAAATAGCTTTTTATGGTGATGGAGAGTCTATCTCAATTAGATTGGGAGAATTACACCACAAGGGGGAAAAAAATGAATCAGATGAGATGTGTTTCTGCTCAAGCATGGGCATGACAGCTCCACCTCGGTGATGGCCATCACAGCTTTACTCTGGGAAATGGCACTCTCTAAACGTTGCTTCCCAAAGAATCTCCTAGAGATGCTTCTTGCCAAGTTCACCGCTGTGTTTCTCTGTATTGGGCCTCCATCCCATATGAGGACATCTGTGTAAAACAGATGGATAAGGTGATCTTCATCTGCAGTCTCCTCCCATCATTTTCTGAATGCTCTAACAAGACACATCTCAAGGGCCCCTGATCTGTGACTGATTTTGATGCAGGAGCAAAACCACATGTTTTTCAGAAGACGTAGATCTTGTGGGATAAATTATGATGCACAGTAGTATTGAGGAGAAGCTAAGTGAGTGAGATAAAGCCAGAAGATGATTCCTCAGAGCCTGCTGTTAGAGTAGTCCAAGCTAAATGGTAGACAACCCTGCAATGTACTCAGTGGAAGAACTGTGTACAGAAAGGCAATCTAAGAAACTTCTCCCAAAATGAAAACAGCAGCTAAGAAGCCAGACAGAATACTACTGACTCAACCACTGCTTCTGGACTCCATCACTTTCTTCCTTTATGGTAATGACAGACCTACTCAGAGGAAAATTTATTGTCCAAAAAGAGCTTGTTCTAGTACCTTAAAGGGGGCCAGTAGAAGGGACAGAAATTACTAGGATGCCATAATATGTGAAATTGCCCTCAAAATATGTGCTGTGCCTCACATGAAAAACAAGCAGATCAGGAATATAAAATAATCCTTGAAGGCAGTGCAGGGGGTCACAAGTATTTTTGGTGTGAGGGTCTTAGTGGCCTCAACTGATGTCAATTTAAAGAGACAAATGATAACACCAGTGGCAGAAAAAATAATGTGGTATTATTCCCTGAGGTATCAATATCTCATCAGACACTTTTTTTTTTAGTTAAGCAATAGGAAAAAAAAAAAAGAAAAAAAAAAGATTATTTGGGTGGGAAGCCAAAAACCAACCAAAAAACCCCAAACCAAAGCCACCACTGTTCCTTTGAGTATGAATTTAACCAACTGTTTGCCCGGCTTTGTTATGTGTTTTTAATCTCACTGGGGAAAAAAAATTACTTGCTTATCCAGCTAATTGGGACCGTGCTCATATCATGTCAGTTCAAGACTCCTAAAGAAAAGAACTATAAATCCACAGAAAAAGAAAAGGAAGAACAGGCAGCCATCCTGTGGCTTTAAGAATTTCCCTAGCAGATACCAGATTCCCAGTTCTAACTCATTTCTTAAACAGCACTGGCGAACATCAAAAAGTACAGCATGGAGCGTGCTAAGTCCCAGTTATACTCCTCAAAAGTAAACATTACGTCAATGAAAAGTGTTCAGAAATTCTAAATGAAATAAAGGCCAAGATGCCCAAATGCTCCCTGAAAAATGTAGACTCATTCTTTACTGATAACAATTGCTTCATAAAAATACATAGTTGTTAACATACAAAACTACATCACTTGGTGAAGAATTATTTTAGAAATGTGTTAAAGCACATATGGATATTACTGCTCTTTGCAAGATATCAGGAAAAGACGTGTCAAATAATTAATTTCAGTGCATTTCTATTGTTTTTTAACAAATCATGTTTAGAGACAGGAAATCTTTTCTGAATGTGGCTCATATTTCAAAGGAGAAGTTGTACAAATAATTGGTGCGTGTTGAAGTCAGAGGAGCATGAGTTGTTTTATTAAAAAAAAAGAGGAAGTCTTTAAAAGCTGTGTAAACTCTCTGTAGCTAAATACAAGTTCAAAGAGTTATGTCTTTCACTTCGTTTAGCAAAATATCATGGCAACAACCGTCTTTGACTGTTAGGGCTTTTTTTTTCTTTCTTCCCACAGTAATGAACAGATTTTTCTCTACCACCTTAATGTGGTACAAGAAAACAAACCTAGGAACATCACCATAAAATTAATTCAGAGGAGTAAGGAATAAGGAAATAAGCATAACGAGTGGCCTTTAATTTCACTTGTACATCCTCCCTAACCTTCATGCCACTGCTCACATGCATATTTCTGTCATATAGTATATCCTGGGTGGTGTGAAACTATTCAAGTACCTTCTATAGTCACCAGCACACCCACCTTTATTTGATGGGAAGACTCAAATAAAAACTGCTATGCTATGGTAGGTATGCATATATGCTACCAAGCATAATATATATTCAATATGTAGAAATAGGTGTGTATACTTTATTAAGCCTTTGCATTTAAGCTGGGAACAAACAAGGCTTTGTGACCTTTACTCCATAGAGTACTTATGTTAAGCTCATGTTTTACCTGGTCGTCCCTCTAAGACTGCAAGTAATTCTGTTTTTCTTCTAAGAAATGAACTAAAATAGGCCTTTCCTTAGGAAAGAAAAATAAACTAGGATTGATGAAGTGTGCTGAGTCTCCTTTATTATTTTGGGGGTTCTAGTCTGATCCAGACTAGCACTGCTACTGAAAGTTTCTGCATGTGGGAGATGTGTCAATACCAAAACACATAGCAGGTACTCATGTTGAATATCTCCAGTAATAGCATAATGTCTAATTTTGCAAGCCTAAGTAATTGAAAGAAGACTTCATTTTATCATGTAATAAAAATAATCATTATATTTTCATTTCTCCAACTTTGGCAGGATTACAAAGTGTTTTTAACTTGCTCTTCATTGCTCTCTAATTCCCTTCTTCTCACTGTTTTTCTGTTGCTCCTGATTCTGTTTTCCATCACATTTATTAATTTCTTTCTCACGTTCAACGCATGACCATAATATCTTTCCTCATTATAATGGGTTTCTCTACTTTTTCTTTTACTTTCTTTTCTTTTTCAATAATGCTGTCTGCCATAATTCTATAAGTAATTTTTTAAATGAATGGGGGATTGTACAGGTGAAGAGGGAGCATTTACATTAGATTTCATATTAAAAATTACAGCTGTTGTGAGCTTAACTGTAAATACCATGATCTAAAATCCTTCCACCACTCATTATGACCTTTTCATTTAAATAGGCACCTATGATTAATTCCCTTTAATGAGAACAGATGTATTATGTTAACACTCCTTTCTGTTGTGAAAAATAGCAGAAAGTCATCTGGCTTTGTCCACATTGGCAGCCCCTACCTGCCAGACAAGTTTAGGTGCTGCATGCACCCAGTGCCAAAAGAGACAAGGAGAGGAGTCAACAGCTGAGGTTGCAGGGCAGGAGCTCATCTATGAGCCCCACTATAGAAAGTATTTAGATATGAAAGAAGACTTCTGGATATAATATTTTTTAAAAATTATTATTTCTGCTTGATTGAGCAGTCATTATACCTGCTGAGGGCTTCTCTACATCTCCAGGTCAGGTGTGGTTGGTCAGGTATGGGCAGATGCGGTTTTGGATCCAGGACTAATCAAACCTATAAACCTCTACATCAAGATAGGTAGCAGCCGCAGCAGTACTGAAGCTAAAACACAGAAATCACACAGCAGGAAGGCAATGAACAGTAAAACATGAGGAGCTCTGAAGCTTATGTTCTTCTCTTCACTCCTCTTTATTTTTTTTTTAATTTTTTTTTTTGGGTTTGCATGCCTTTGATCATTTCTGAAATAGTTGAGAACTGCCAGTTAATGATGAATACAGAAAAATAGGAGCAGTCATGTCTTAGAACATGTGGGATAATAAGCATTGCTTTTGGTACAGACTTTTTTGGGGGAGGGTGCTATCAGGAGGGCTAATGGTTTACTTTTTTTTTCCAGGAAATCTTGGATTGTGAACCACAACTCATTTGTCATTCCTTGTGGCTCAATATCACCTTCAGCATGATCCAAACTGCTAATGTGAGTCACTAATTATCTTTCCTTTGTTTCATTAGAATGAAGCATTTTGATAGGTTTTATTATTTTTAATATTTTATTACTTGTAAATGTAGGTGTAAAACAAAATCATAATTTTTTCTTCATTGATACCTGAACATGATGTATGTTTTTACCTTTGTATTGCTATTTCATTTTTTTCTGTAACACAGGATGATCTGCTCTGTGATGCCATAATGTCTCTTGTTGTTTTACAGTAAATCTGCAGTTTCAGAACAGTCAGAATGTCAGGAAAACTTGCTTTCAAAGTTGCACTAAAAAGGATTCTTCAGCTCAGACTTAATAGGATAGCCTTGTGCCTACATGATATCAACATTTTCTGCTATTAGCAATTTTAATTAATTTTCTCTTAGTACAGCGGTTCTTGACAACTACAGACTACTTTTAGATTCCAGGTTACTTGGTTCAAACTGCAATATGTGGAACTTTTCACACAATACAGGGCACTCAGCCCACTAAAAAAGTTGATTTAATAGAGCTTTATGGACCACTGCTCTTAAAAAAGATGATTTTCAAAATGTCTCTTTAAAGCTCTCTTATTTCTTGTGAATGTTTTACCTTTCTTTGAACCTTGAATATCAAGACAAACAGATTCACTCGCTTGTAGTTAGAATTGATTTAGGGAATATATAAAATATTTCTGCACTGTAATCCTACAACAATTCCCTCAAATTATCTGCGTGCATGGAGAGTTCTAGATTTACCTACTTTAGTTCCTGTGAGCCTAAACAAGGGATCCACTTCAGTTCTTCTGTATTTCATCTCAAGATTTCTCAGACACAAATATGTGTTAACATATCATTAATATATTTGAGGTGTGCCCAGTAAATCTATTACTTTCATAATGTCAAACATACTTGTGAATGTGCAGGAGAACTGGACACCACATGCTTAGGAGCTATTTTGTCACCTGGAAAATAGA
Organism: Merops nubicus; assembly: GCF_000691845.1. Lineage (NCBI taxonomy): Eukaryota > Metazoa > Chordata > Aves > Coraciiformes > Meropidae > Merops > Merops nubicus. Next base: position 99,465 of record NW_008602384.1, on the reverse strand, counting down.
GATACACTGCAGGGGTCAGAACTGCCTGGCAGTGCAGTCCAGTAGTTCCTAGAGTCACCAGACTTAAGACAGCACCACTGTCCCACAGGACAGTGATCCTCTTCCCAGCACTCTGGAAGAATCAGTCTGGAAAAAGATAATCTTCACAACAGATGTTCATCTTCTTGTCCATTTTCTGCAGCTCCAAATTTCAGGAGACAAGCACTGCTTTGGCAGCGTTACAGTACAAGTTTCATGCATCCTATTTAGAAGACGTGAATGCATTTTAAAAGTCTACGTTCATGCTGGGGCGGAAGGGGAGAACTAAAAAACAAAAATAAGAGAAAGGAGAAGGAAAAAAAAAACAACAAACAAAACTGTAGGTAAGAAGGTGCTGGAATTGTGTGCATTTATTCATCTCTACATGTGAATGCTGCTGATGTGTTTCTTCAACACGGACACGCTGACTTGTACAATCAGGCACATTGAGCCCAGCAGTGGGGGACATGGGAAGCAGCTGAGCCAGAGAGGTGAAAAATTCAGGGCAGATCTCAGGATGGCAGGGGACAATGTGTCAGGAATAAGGATTTTACATCCTAGGAAGGACACTTTGTTCTTTCAAAAGACTTCTACATTATAATTAAAAAAAAAAAAAAAAAAAAAAACCCAAACAATTTTAGTTTTATATTTAGGCAAACCACAAGGTTTAATTGCTGCATTTCAGCCCCCCCCACAAAATAACGTGCAGTACAAATTTTTTAAAAATATGCCCCTCATTCTTATTGGACAGCTCTGGTAAAAGTGTTTGAAGACTGTAATGTATCTTCCTTGTATTGGTACACATTATAAAGAAATAGCTCTAGAGCTCAGGACACAAATGGATCTTTAGATTAGCTGTCAGCAATGTCATATCCATGTTAATAATGCCCTATTCATGCCTGGAGCTGACAGTCTTTCTTATTTTTATTCACAAATTCCATTTAATAACAGCAATAAGTCACTCTAGACAGTGCATTTCTAAGGGATTTTTGCACTTCTCAGGTGGTTAAAGTCACTTGACCTTCGGCCTCATGCCTTAAAAACTCCCTAAGAGATGTGCTAAATTGCCCTGAAATATATTGCCTGTCATGTCTTGTTGCTTAATTAAGGGCCAGCTTAGATGGCCTATAAGGACTACCCTTAAGTAATTACTAATTGATCTCCTACTCAAGAAAAATGAATAAATTCTATGTCAGCTGCACTGTCACATGGCATTTACTCAAATTCATATTCCTCCAATAGAGAATGAAAAGCACACAGCAAATGGATGGATTGAAGGCAGAAACATCTTTAGAGTGGTTAAGCCTCACACCCAGAGTTTGTCATGTCTTATTGGCTGTAGCCACTGCTCTCAGCCCTTTAGTTGTGTTGAGACAAAATATGTTGCTTGAAAATCAGAGCATTTAGAAACTAAGAAATTCTAGAAATATCAATCTGGCTTTACCTACTTTGAAAGATATTTAATCTTTGTTACAAATATCTAACCAAGGAATCTCATCAGCAGTGACAAATTTTCACCTAATGAAAGCAGAATAGTTATAGCTTACCAAAAGAGCCAGAGGAAACACATTTTCAAGCTCTTTTCTGGAGAAATGAGGTAGGATTTAAGTTGACACAGGAGGTTTTTTTGCATATTTTTTTTACTTAAATCGTTTATCAGAGTACATGAAACAAGTCCTGGACTTGTTGCATTTTCTATCTAGAGCTCCAAACAGCCCAAATAAAGTGCAGATAACTTCTGGTTTTAATAAATTGATGAGACTGCTTTGAGGTGCATCAGGAATCTTGACTATGCATAGGAACATATTTTCAGATATGAGCAATAAGAAATGTGTGGATGACAACACTTATGAACCTCCTATTACCCTCAGAAAGGTTGCATTTATATATTGCCCTATACGAGCACCTTTCGCATACTGACTTCTCACACTTCTGTCAGTGGTTTTCACATCTTAAAATTAGTCAAAGTAAAAAGGATCCATCTGAAAAATCAGGAAGTGGATGAAACCAGGACTTGTTCAAGTCAAAGGTGACATTTCTGTTGATTTCAATAAGACCAAGACTTTGGTGTGGTAAACATGAGTAACACAAAACTATTAAAAAATTTGGACCACTCTGATACATGATAGTTTATGGTACAGGATAAGCTAATATTTCTTTTTTTGGTGCCTTGCGTGAAAAGCTTGCAGTGGTTTCATGCTTCAGCTGACGCTTTGTACAGAGCTCCGCCAACTCCTCTGAAACTGCATTAGTGGAAGAGCAGGATTTACACTGACGGCATAGAAACAGGGAATCTGAACTCTGGGAAGACACTCTGAGTAGTATTAACACCGATAGCATAATGCTAGGAACCATATTAAGATACCTGCCTAACTAATGCTTAACTGCTTTATTTTCTGAATCTTTTAATATGTTAAACGTCACAGATTGTATGTACGTAAAATTGTAAATGTTATGGATAGATGGGACCTGCCACATAAATATACCTCTTGTCATTGTGATTACATAACTGATTGCTACTACTGTACTAATAATTTCAAAATATCAAGAGATTGATAAATGAAATAAATGTGCTAATTGACAGTCATTCCTTAAGTCTATTTGAAAGACAGAAATAGCTAGCTATGAAGGGCTGCTTACTCCTACCTGAATAAAATCAAAGGACTGAAAAGCACAGTCAAATCCAACAACTCCCCTTCCAAACAGTCCTCTGGGTACTTTGTGTAAAAATTACATCCTGTCCTATTTCTGCAGCTGATGCAGTTCTGGAATAATATGTTTGATTAAGCTGACTACCAACAAGATGTGTAAATATATGCAATGTAAGCTAATTTTTTAGTGATATAACATTTTTGTGATTACTCACAGGCAGGAATGAACTGGCATTTCTAGTGGGTTTGGGGTTTTTTATTCAGAACCTCAGAGCTCAACTAGAGGTTTATCATGTGAGCATCGTCTTAACCAAACATCAATATTCATGCATCATTTTGTTGTAGCAAGAAAGTATGTTCCTTTAAAAATAAAGGAATAGTAATGCTGTTAATTCTAATTCCTGGATGTGCCTGGTTTCTTGCAGCTGAAAAGGCCTTTGCTGTCATCGTGTTCTGCAATGATTTTTTGTGTTTTTCTATAACATTTTCCTCCCTACATATGTGGGGTTTATATCCTCTTCATGTTGGTATAGCATGAAGTCTTATGTGGAATTTAGAGGATCTGAACTAAATGTAGCTAAAAGGAACTTTTGGATGAACTGCCTGGGATTTGTTCAGATCTGTTAAAGTAATGGGGGAAAGCACAAAAGGATAAAGAAAAGAAAGGCCTTAATCTTTGTTCCATGAGTGATAAAGCGGCATCACATGGGTGAAAATTGGCTTGACCTTCACCCACATGATGCTGCTTCTGCCTCAGCCACTCTTTCTTTGCTCTGATTAAGTGAAGATAGCCTCTTTCTCTGCAAGGAAAAGTCAAAGAACAAAAAGAAAAAAAAATCCTGTCTTAACTATAAAAGGTTTATTTTTTTAATCACAGTTGGGCTCATACAAGCCAGTTTCTAATCTTATTTTTTAAGCTAAAAAAGTGCCTTTTTAGAATTTCTTTGGCTCCGTTTCTTTAGCCCCCACCCCCCCTCTGAACCTCAGGGCCTAGATCTTAACTTGCTTCCCTTGGATGTGCTTTGTTGCTCATCTTTACTTTTACATGATAGCTGTTTGACTTAAATGGGTTGCTCGCCAAAGGATTGCCCCTTGGGGAATGGAAAAACTGGAGGGAGGGAGAGGAGAAGCAGTACTCAGCTGGTTTAAATGGCATGTGCAGTGTATCTATCGGCAGGGCATTGCCAGTGCTCTGAGGAAACTTCCAGTGCTAAGCCTTTACCACTGGATGCCATACACCGAGACGTGAGTTTATGAATCAGGTTATCCACATTCATGTAGACAAGGGAGCTTTACTGGGACACTGTCGTCAAACAGCTCCCATGACTAACATTCTTCACAGCATGAATCTTAAAATCTGACAAGGATATAATAACTCTGATATTCCAGATAGTCAACGTGCTTGGAGAGCTGGTAATGTCTTCAAAGGTTTGAAAAGGTACCCATTGAAATAAGTCCCCTTTTCAATGGGCACTGTGTAACTAATTTTTGGTTACCCTCTTGCAACAGGATAAAAATGTATTTTTAATTGGATGCCTACTAAAAGAAATACTTAAACCCACGGTTATATGGTTGTATGTATTTATGTATCTGTTTGAGGAACCTGGCTGAGATCCAATGAACTATTGGCTAAGTCCTCAGGCTAGCTTCAATTTCCACCAGTCATTTTTCCCTCAGGAGCCAAGTATATATGATGCTGTGCAACATAATGGAATGTCACTGTACTGTGTAATGTCTGTTATTGTATTATGTAGCTGAAGTAGGGAATGAGGAAAGACCTCCCTGGCTTACCTTCAAAACACAGGTATCAGAGAGCTTTTAGCTGGAAATACTCTGTATATTACTTAGCCACGCTATATTACAATACGGCAAATTAGTTATTAAGTTCACAGCAGTTTCCAAAATAGAAATCAGACATCAGTACTAGTGTGCTCTGTGTAAGTCCAGTGTTGGACTTAATCTACTAGTGATTAGTCAGCGTTGGAAGCAACACACACCAATTCACTCTGCTTAGACATTTTGCAGCTATTTATAAGAACATGCGTAATATTGCTTCTGATCTTGATATGTGAGTACTCTGACAGTAACAACATCTCTTCTTCTTTGGCAATAGTTTCAGAGCATCAGCATGAGTTGTCCTCTGTCCTGGAGAGATATTTCCTAGCTATATATCCTTGCATGTGCAGCCGAATCAATTTATTATTTTTTAGTGATATAACTGAGATTTTCATGACCTAGTTTTTGAGTGTGGAATAATACTGGTCACACCATCTAAGAATATGTTTTCATTTGTTTTTCCAAGGAAATTCCACCATTGTGCCCACAGAGAGCACCACACCAAATGTTGTGGTTGTAAATACATTCAACAGCAGTTAGAATTTGGACTCTGATTCAAAGCCCATTGAAGTCAATGAAAAGACTCCTATTGACTTCAGCGTGCTTTGGCTCTGGCACTTGATTCTTTATTTAGCAGTTCTAATGATTATTCAGTGGTAGAGGCAATATTGTGAGCTTTGCTTGCTGCAGTCCTCTTGCTAAAAATAAAATTAAATCTATAAGGAATTTTTGTTTTTAGGGAAAAAATGACATTTTGTATAGTAAGTTTAAATCACTCTGATATTTAATACATAGGTACATCAACACACACATATTTAGGAACTTTTATAGGTAATGATGCATGCTTGCATAACACATACAAGCACACACTCACATACAGCTTCCATGCTCATACAAATCTTATTAAGAATTTAAGATATAAACTGCCAGGGGTTGATACACTGGCCAAAGTAAGTGTGTCCAGTGGGATCCACAGAGCTGCATGGTATCTGCAACACCCATGTGGGACTGGCAAATATGACAGAGGATCTGTAAAAGTAATCTTCTGAATTGGTAGTAGGAGGCCTGGTGGCATCCCCAGGTTTTGCCAGATGGCATCAGGGCCGTGGTTTGAGGCAACTGAAGGGAACCCTTAGCCTCAGTAGCTAATTGCCAATAATGGATTATAAGAATTCTGTATATTTTCTGTGTTTTTATCTTACAGAATTGCTTTTAAGGTCAGAATTTGACAAACCAATTGCTTTTAATTTTGTGCCTTGACTAATTAGCTCATTAAGGAGAGAATGGCATTCATGAGGGCATATAAAATACTGACACAATAGGCTAAATTTAAAATGATGTAACGTACTGAAAATTGTATCTAAAAATTGTGGGTTTATTTAAACCACTAAAAATACTTCTAAATACTTTTTTGGCTGAATTGTCTTCTTTCCTCAGAGTTTCTTCATGCTTAGAGCATTGCTTTCACACTCCCATAAAAGCTCACATTAGGCATAGATGGTACCACCCTCATCAGTAAGGGGGGAAAGTAGTTTGGTAACTTCACCTGCTAGCTAGTACCTATTGACAGGACTAATCTGAAGCCTTCTTTGCCATCAGAAGATAATGAGGACCAGTACTTTTGTTTATTTAAAAGAATCTGAAACAGCCATTGTATCTTACTGAAAATGCACGTTTCTACATATTAAATTGCTCTACATACAGCACGTTTTGTATGACTTTTTGAGTTCATGGCAGCTGCCTCAAACAACCTTGAAAGGCTCTATTATGGTCTACTGGGTCAAAAATGGCTTTTTTTAAAGTGTCAAAGTACTTAGTTACAGTGAGTTGGTAACACAATATCCACACCATAATATGCATATTGTGCATGACAAAAGGCGAATAATTTTTAATCCCCATTTAAAATAAAAGCATAAATACCTACTGTATTCAGCAACTCTGAAACGTTCTACCAGTACATATTTAAGAGTTCATGTGAAAGACCAAAATGGTCTGTACTTTGTGCAACTTAGTGAACAAAAGTAAGATTTATAGCTCTTTTTAAATTTTTGTTTATTCTCACTTCATTATTAACATGTAATTACTATTGAAACATAGCTTAGGAAATTCACAGGCGAAAATCTACACGCAAATGACAAGAATGAAGGGAAGAGACTATATATTTTCTGTCCCACATGTAATCCCTCAGGGCAACCTAAGTTCAGACGTGAAAGAGGCCCATTTCTGGCTCTGCCATTCACACTAAGAGTTCCTTCTCCTTGGAGAAGAGAAGAACAAATTGAGGAAGAACACAAGACTGCTGGAAATTAGGTTATGCTTATTTCATTGCTATATCCCTTTGCTGCACAGATTGAGTTTCTCTAAAGTTATATTATCTTTTTCAGATAGTCTTTCTTTATCTATACTTGTTATCTTGTAAGAGAATAGAAGTTCATTACGCAGGGGAAGGCTTTAGGCAGGGGAGAAGCAACCTGTCCAATGTCACCACCACATGGGGTAGTGTTAGTGACTGGTGTACTGTGTGACCATTGTCCTCCTCGTCCTTCAAACTGTCCTTATTTGCCAGAGATTTACTTACTCTGCCTGCTGTTTCTCACATATTTTTTGCTGATAACATACATAAATATCATCCTTCCTTCTGTTATATTTGTGTAGTGATCCACACACAGTATACATAATATGGGGACCTGCACTCATTTGCAAAGCCTGAAGATACTGCTCATTATGTTTTATGTGCTAGAATAGATAAAAATTATTCCCAGAAGGGTGCATGTTTAAACCAGCAAAGAAAAATGATTGACATCTACCATAAGTACTTTTGTCAAAGCTTTGGCATGTTATCAGTTTGCAAAACTATTCTAATGAACAGTGTCCTTACTCACCAGATGTGCTATCAAGAATATGCCAGATACTTGTAAAATTCTGCTGCAGTCTTAATGCCAAATGTGTAAAATACAAACAAGTTAGGCTACAAATTCTGCTAGATAAATTTTGTTGGATAAAGAGTTGAGCCTAAAGGGTCGAAGAATGTAAATAATTCTAGGCAGGAGACTACCCTCTTGGCTAGTTTCAGAAAATGTGGATTATTATTGCCATGCACAAGCACTAAATTGCCTTGTATAAATTTGCAACTTTAATACTGATGCAGGCAGAAGTAGAGAATGCTTAATTAAAATAAGACCTTATCTCTGTATCTGAGAAATAATTTTTAAAAAGGGTACTGAATATTCCTGGTTGTTTATCCTTTTATTCCCAAATGGCCATTCCTAGCTTGTAAACATTGTTTACAGAGGGTACAAGAACAAGAACTACAACAAAGTATGTTAGGAACACATTCGAGGGAAGATTTAATTCTTTCAGGCTCTTAAGACACCAAGAGCTTGGCAGAGGTTTTTAGCAATGCCTTCCTAGTTTTGAAAGCAATATCTAGAGAGGCTGCTAAATCCCCTAGTGCATGCTGGGTCTGTGCTTAGGCTGGGTGTGCCTCTGCTCCGAGTACCTGCAGTCAGCAAAGCAAGGTAGAGGATATTGGTGAGTGGGATCTTGGTCTAGGTTTCTCCTCTGACATTTTCAGGTGTTCAAAGCAGGGAGTCTTTTTTCCCCCAGCCACTTATCATGGTATCCACATATGAATTTATGACCTTCTAACTCTAACTATTAAACACCAAATAAATTATTTTCATTTACTAATTAATCAAATATTTGATACACAATCCCCCACAATATCCTTCTCTCTAAATTGGACATATATGGTTTTGATGGGTGGACCGTTTGGTGGATAAGGAGTTGGTTAGCTGGTTGCATCCAGAGGCTAGTGGCCATAGGCTCAGTGCCCAGATGGAAATTGGTGACAAATGGAGGCCCTCAGGGATCCATACTGGGACCAGTGCTGTTTAATATCTTCATCAATGATATAGACAGTGGGATCAAGTACACTCTCAGCATGTTTGCAGATGACACCAATCTGAGCGGTGCAGTTGATACTCTAGAGAGATGGTATGCTATCCATTCAACTGTGGCCAGTAGCCAAAGGGCTCTGGTGAGATCCCACCTCAAGTGCTCAGCACAAGAAAGACATGAACCTGTTGTGGGTCCAGAAAAATGATCAGAGGGCTGGAACACCTCTCCTGTGAAGAAGGGCTAAGAGAGTTTGGATCGTTCACCCTGGGGAAAAGAAGGCTCTAGGGAGACATTACTGCAGCCTTTCAATACTTAAAGGAGGCCTACAAGAAAGATAGGGACAATCTTTTTAATAGTGCCTGTTGCAACCTGACAGGAGGTAATGGTTTTAAACTGAAAGACACTCAATATTAAAGAAGAAATGTTTTATAATGAGGGTGGTGAAACACTGGAACTGGTTGCCCAGGGAGGTGGTAGGTGCCCCATCCCTGGAAACATTCTAGATCAGGTTGGACAGGGCTCTGAGAAACTTGATCTAGTGAAAGATGTCCCTGCACACTGAAGGGGAGTTGGACTAGGTAACCCTTAAAGGTCCTTTCCAAACCTAAGTATTCTATAATTCTATGGGGGTTTTTTAAAGTTTAATTGTTTTTTGTGGCTGTGATCCTTTTGGGACTGATATGTCAGTAACAGAATACCAGACGTTTGTTTGTCTTTGTTCCATGAAGCAGATAACACATATTTGTGGATTCAGGTTAAGAGCTGTTCAACAAATTGGAGATATTTTTATTTCATTTCCTTGAGAATCTACTGTAAAACTCTGAAAAATTTAACTTGATTATTACCACTTTCTTATCTACCTCCCACCAATCATCCAAATACAGCTTTTAGAAACCTGCTTGAATGGTATCAAAAATTTGTCCCAGAAAATATTCTTCTTTATTCAGTGATTTGCAGTGATTGCTCCTCCACTGTCTATCACAAAGTACAACTAAAGAAGATAATGATTTTTGCTGTGTTGTCTCCTATTCCACCTGCTACAATATGGGTTTAAAAGGGTCTCTATTACTTCTCTGGACTTAGGAAAATTCCCTGATGTTGTGGGATTAAGGTATGAACTTCACCACTGTAGGTATCTAAAAGCATTATTTGTGCACTGTACTAAAATATGCACTGTTGATGGCTTCAGGCATGCCCACATACTCCTAGGTATGTGGAACAGCTATTTGGCTGGTCTCTCACCACTTGCCCCTTGCCATGGGAGGGAGATCATTCCTTATGGCCTGGGAGGCTCAGTGACAGCTCTTCTTCCACCAGCTTCATTTCTTCCCACTAGCTTGTTCTCAGAGCTACTGTGCATTCATACAGAGTAATATTTTCAGAGTGTAAGTGAATAAAAAACAGAGTTTATTAGGATGTGTGTCAAAATTACAAACACAGAGGTTGGTATATATGCATGCTAATCATTTCTAGTTATGCGTGAAGTTAATTTACAGAAAGAGATTTACATTATTTTAATGGCATTCTCTACAAATAAGATTTAATTATTTCAGTTTGGTTTTGATGGCTTTTTATGTTTTGCTTGTTTTGAGATATGCATTAATTTGCTTTATCAATAATGTGAAAAATTAATGGAGCTCTTATTAAGGTTAAAAACACCTCAGAGAAGTCATCACTTGTCAGCTATTGTTTTATTATTATGATTACAATAAAGTTGTGCTGTTATCACTGGCAAAATAATTACTCCTTTTTCTGTGACAGGTTTCAGGTTGCCTTCTTGCTCTTGCTGCTGGAGAGAAGCACCACTGAAGAGGCACCCAATACCCCTGCGCACTGCAGCTCTTTCCCCTGGCATGTGACATCACTGACCCTGACTGTCCTTGGCCCCATTTCTTCCTGAGTTCAGCTAGACTCAGTTCACTGGCCTAAACCAGTGGAATAAATCTCACATTTTTTCCTTTAAGAGGTCTAATCCTTCCGATTTCACAAAGACAATTTCCCTGTTGATTTCCACAGAAGTATCTGAAGATGAATGGTAGGATAATACCCATCTGAAATATAAGTGGACAGCAGATCAGATGGGTAGTGGGAAGAGACTGAAAGGAAAACAATGACAGGGTGAAAATTTCCCAACATTTTCAACCTTTTCATTTCAGGGTATTTATTAAGCAATGAAGAGGGTCTCTCTTTGGTTAATGCAATTTAGCGATAATTCTTTAGAAAGGAGAAAGGATACTTTCACAGCTGTATCAACATTATCTACTTTCTTAAAAAAAAAATAGCAGCTGACTTGACTTGTCAAGCATCACATATTTGGCCATGAAAACAAAGTATAAGCCATGCTGGCCAATAGCACAGACTTGGAAAAATGCCACTGAAAAGAAGTTGGTCTGTAAACTGATGCTACCTTACTTCTTGGATTCTAGGAGGGCTTGCTGAGATTTAACAGCAATGCAGAACTACTACATTCCTGGTAGATATTTCTTTTCGCGTTACATGAGATCCATGCATGAAGTGAAAAAGAGCAAATGAACACCAGGTTTACATCACCACTGATATGTGAATGATTGATCACCCATTAAATTGCATACAGAGCTGGTAACAGCACACGGGGTAGCATTAAAGAAAAATGTTTTATATTCTTTACTCTAATTAAACATGGAAATAATATGATGCAGTCTGTATTGTAAATGTTATTGCAGATTATAGACCTAGAGGAGAGGTGTTATGCCACCTTTATAGCCTCCAGTTCCTGGAGACTGTGACTTAGAGCTGCCTCAGGGCTGCCCTAAATTACACCAGTTGGTAATGACTCCCAAAGGGCTGCTGTGCATCCAGTGGTTGCTGGAGTGTAAAGTACTTTGGCTATGCCAGCAGCCCATCATTTCACAATGGAGGTTGAGAGCAGCTGGCACAGTGCTTGGAGGAAATCCCCAAGTAGTGGTTTAAGACATTTTTCTAACACTTTTTGTCATGAGAGTGATATAAAATAAAGGCCAGATTTCACAAACACACAAGGACTTTTTATTTTTTTATTTAAGCACCTGTAGTCATGGGTTGATAAACTTGGAGATGAGGATTTCTATAGGATTTCAAAGCAGGTATCAAACCAATATTGCTTCAACTTGGCAATATTCCACGTATCTGTCCTGGCCCGCATTCCCTGCTCAGTAACACTGCCTGTGCAGCGTAGCACCACTGTCTGTCAAATGCATACTCCCGATTTACATCTGTGTTAGCAAAAAGAGAACTGGATTACCCCTTGTATGTGCAAATTTTTCTCTTCAGGGTCGTACTCCAACCTTTGCTATAGCTGCCAAAAGTATCAGTTGAATTGCAGGTATAGATCTTTTGAGTATATGTATATGTAGCTTATTCAAGAGCTCAGCCAATTCAGGCAAAGTGAGCAATACCTGCATTAGTTTTTCTGTACAGTGCAGGGGGGAAGACACAACCATTCTTAGACAAATATCCCAATAAATCAGCTATGAAATTATTACTTGATATTGACAATTTAAGGAATTTGGTTTCCATGTAAGTATCTTCAGGATGCTCTTAAGTGAACATCCTGCAGGCAGTAACTGACTGCTGGCAGTCAAAACTTATGACTCCCAAACTAAGCTAATGCAGTCCAAAACTCAACTCATTACAGTGTTTTCAGACCTCTGGGGCAACAAGCTGCTGCTTATGATCTTACTAAAAGTTCTATGAAACACAGGTAAAAAAAAAGTAATCAACAGAGATATACACAGAGTAGAAAAGTACAAACCCTCTGGGCACCTACAGAAAGGATTTGTGTAATTCTCAGATAAATTTAGTAGGGAGAGGTAATTATCATTTCTGTACTAAAGATATCTTTTTTCTTTAAAAAAAAAAAGAGTCCACGAGCCCAAATAACATTAAGAAGAAAGATGATTTTGTGGATAGGTGTAGTGTTCCTGGATGTGAACTCATAAAAGAGGAAGTGGAGAAAGGTGAGTGTGCATGCAAAGACTGAACTGTAACCTTCCTAAAGGGAAGCAAAACACACCGTACCATCCCCTTCTCTTACACTGAGCCTCTCTTTTGAGCTAGTGCTGACTAGCAGGTCTATGTAGGGTGGCAAAGGGTTAAAAGAAAGATGGGTGAAAGAAGCTAACACTGCATTTTTTCTGCTCCTTAACTGCACAACCTTCTGTGCAAGAGGAATAGAGATGACCCAGTACTTCTGTCCTCCTCCTGGAAGCTTCAGAAAGTTGTAAGGAAACTTCATTAGTACCCTATGCCCTGTATATATTCACAGATGGACACATCCCAAAATTTTGAAAGTTGAGGAAAGTGCATCAGAAAATCACAGAATGAATCACAATAAAATGACCAGAAAGGGAGATCACCTGGCCCACTCTTTTGCCCAAAGGCAAGATTGACTTCATCTGAGTCGATTCTGATAGCTTTCTGTCATTCTATTTTTTTAATTATTCAATAATATTTTAATAGTAGTAGCAGCTGTAGCTATCCTCTAAGTTGTCTAAGTAATCCATTCCAGTATTTAGCTACTATTTCTGCAACCTAAAATTACATTATTGGGCTAGAACTAATACGAGCCAAACACTGGAGATCCATCACAGTTTTACTATGCTCCCTTCTTTCACTAAATCCCTTCTGGAATTTGGAAAGAAGCCTAACTAAAATTAAATGGTCTGTACCCTGCATCTCAAAGGATCTGGGCCAAAGTTTCAATTCACTTTAACAATGTAAACATGGCATGATTCCTTGGAAGGCAAAGATTTGACTCCACATTTCCATAGAAGCTGGTATACAGTACCTTAGGGAAGGGAACTTTTCTGCTGTACTATAAAACCAACAGATTTATTTCGCCTGTGTACTTTTAAAATCTGTTCTTGAAGGCAGAAAGGCAGGGATGGATAAATATGTAATTAAAGAAACCTAAATCAGGGACAATGAACAAATGCCATTATTTTTGGCATAGTTCTTGAAGGAAGCTAAGGTAGAGGTGTAGGAAATCAGTTTCAGTGATGCACTTCACTTAGCATGGGAGTTCATGCAGTGCAAAGAGCTTAATGTGTGCAGCTGAGCTGGGCCTAATGGACCTCAGTTGTTATCTGTAGAAATGGAGTATGTTAGAGGCAGCCTGGCCACTGTACCCATCTGTGATGGCTAGAAGGATTTTCAACACACTACTGACCTTTCTTACTCATTTTGCTGAATTTTCACCCAATAAAACCCATCATCTGACTGGTCCATCTGACCCTGTATTGTGACACATAAGCCCATTGGTGAGGGTTTCATAAGAAGAAGAAGGGAGAAAAGGGGCAGTCTTCAAACACAAAACTGCAGCTGGGGAGTGAGGGGAGCTGCTGAAAGACCAATGCACCCAAGAAGCACCTGCATTTTCAAGTATGCTATATACATATAGCACATTCTACTTATTTCTCTACCAAATAACCAAAAACTTCTGTAAATCTGTAACAAGATAGCCTAAAGAGACCTTTACATGCTGCCTAGCACTACACAGAGTGAAAACCTTTTCCCACTGTGTGTCTCAGCTCTACCTGTCCCACAACAGTACCACACATACTACAACACCCCTGCAGACAAACCCCCATGAGAATAACCCCACCAGTACTACCAAACACTTTAGCTCTTACCAGTTTTGCAGACTGATTAATAGTTAGTATTCCCCGGCACCTTTGTGGCCCTTTTAGGACATCAAGCATAGGAAACCAGATCTTGTTCTCACCAGAAGTAGGGACTTCTGAAATTCTGTCGTGCCTGAAAAGGATTAAATGTGGGGAAGAAGATTCCCAATATTTTCTTACCCTACTGCACATGTATATAAAGGCCAAACAGAGTGTAAACTTATGTCTGTAGAGGCAAGAAGAATTTTAAGAACTTATCTCTTGAAACAAGCACTCCACTTAGAAAGAAACACAGTGAAACGTACCATAATTCATCATAAGCTTGCCATTTCTTAAGGGAAATAATTATATACCTGATCAAAATTGATCCAGTTTAATAAGAACCTAATTTATGATTTATATGCCTTATGAAGCTCCTGGCACATGAGGAAATTATAACTAAGTACGGAAGTTCACACAGCAAAAACTTATTAGCTGTTATGGCTGTTCCTTGCCTATTTTGATGGTTGCAGGCTGGGTACGTTTGCTCAAAAAGTAAGACTCTCCAATACATCAATGCAAATTTGACAGAAATGTTGCTGACTTCATTTTCATTGTACAGCAAAACACTGTTCTGCAAGGTTTAAGTATGGCTAGATGGATGGAGTGAAAATGCCAAGTGGTATTGCTCCATAGAATTGCAACAAAAGTGCAGTAGCCCAATAGCTCCGATTTTCAACATCCTGATGAGACACTGAGGCTTTGATCAAAAATGAAAAAGGAAATACAATTTTGTTCCAGACCACTTAGAACAAAAGCATTGTACAGTAGGCTCAATCCTGACATAGGTGAGTGGGAGAATAGAAGCAAGATTCAGGGGGCAAATTCAGTCTTGGGGGTTAGAGAGAAACCTTTTGCAAAAGCACAAATAAGCGGAATTTAATTGGATAGATTGTGTCCTCCAGGAGGGAGGATCTGTGTTTGGAAATGCTTATTTTGGGGTGAAGGGGCCATGGTACTACATTTTGGGG